>NC_057794.1:494709280-495009280 GCF_018294505.1 Triticum aestivum | reverse complement strand
CTACTCTGGTGCGGATCTTACTCTGGTTGACCTACGAGGTTCGGTGGTAACTTGATCAAAAGTTTCATGATCATCATCATTAGCTTCCTCACTTACTGGTGTAGGAATCACTGGAACTGATTTCTGTGATGAACTACTTTCCAATAAGGGAGCAGGTACTGATGAAGCTATGTACCTAGGGTAGGATCATGGACCTGTCCTAACTGCCCTACCCAAGGACATCTCTAGAAGAAACCACCTTTCAATCGACTTGGAGGTGTTCCACTCGACAGACCCGAAGACGCTTGACCAAGAAGCAATCACTCGACCAAGATCCAACCACTCGACGGCCAGGAGACCTGAAGTCACTCCGCACGCTAACGGTCGGTCATTAAGTAGCTTTTATGGTCATCATAGCACTTTATTACTAGCGTTACCAGTAACGCCCTGCCTTAATGTACATTGAACCCTTTGTAATGTGGGCTGGCCGGGGTCCTGGCGCACTCTATATAAGCCACCCCCTCCTCCAAGACAAGGGTTCGCACCTCTGTAACCCATATTCATATAATCCAGTCGACTGCCTCCGGGCTCCGAGACGTAGGGCTATTACTTCCTCCAAGAAGGGCACGAACTCGTAAACCTTTCGTGCTTACAACTTCTCCATGGCTAAGATCTTGCCTCTCCATACTTACCCCCCTACACTACTGTCAGACTTAGAACCACGACTTTTTTCCGACCCGAATCATCATGGTTTTCGGTGGAGTTTCGGTGGAGGGCCGCGAGATACGTCTTGGTGTTGATCATGTTTTTCTCATGAGAGAGGCTTAGTCAATGGGTGTGTAACATTAAGATCCGTATGTATCTTGCAAATCTCTATGTCTCCCTCCTTGACTTGATCGTGGATGGAATTGAAGCATCTCTTGATGTGCTTGGTTCCCTTGTGAAATCTGGATTCCTTTGCTAAGGAAATTGCACCAGTATTGTCACAAAAGATTTTCATTGGACCCGATGCACTAGGTATGACACCTAGATCAGATATGAACTCCTACATCCAGACTCCTTCATTTGCTGCTTCCGAAGCAGCTATGTACTCCGCTTCACACGCAGATCCCGCCATGACGCTCTGCTTGGAACTTCACCAACTGACAGCTCCACCATTCAATAAAAATACATATCCGGTTTGTGACTTAGAGTCATCCGGATCAGTGTCAAAGCTTGCATCAACGTAACCATTTACAACGAGCTCTTTGTCACCTCCATAAACGAGAAACATATCCTTAGTCCTTTTCAGGTATTTCAGGATGTTCTTGACCACTGTCCAGTGATCCACTCCTGGATTACTTTGGTACCTCCCTGCTAAACTAATAGCAAGGCACACATCAGGTCTAGTACACAGCATTGCATACATGATAGAACCTATGGATGAAGCATAGGGAATGAATTTCATTTTCTCTCTATCTTCTGCAGTGGTCGGGCATTGAGTCTGACTCAACTTCACACCTTGTAACACAGGCAAGAACCCTTTCTTTGCTTGATCCATTTTGAACTTCTTCAAAACTTTATCAAGGTATGTGCTTTGTGAAAGTCCAATTAAGCATCTTGATTTATTTCTATAGATCTTGATGCCCAATATATAAGCAACTTCACCGAGGTCTTTCATTGAAAAATTCTTATTCAAGTATCCTTTTATGCTATTCAGAAATTCAGTATCATTTCCGATTAACAATATGTCATCCACATATAATATCAGAAATGCTACGGAGCTGCCACTCACTTTCTTGTAAATACAGGCTTCTCCAAAAGTCTGTATAAAACCATATGCTTTGATCACACTATCAAAGCGTATATTCCAACTCCGAGATGCATGCACCCGTCCATAAATTGATCGCTGGAGCTTACACACTTTGTTAGCACCTTTTGGATCGACAAAACCTTCTGGTTGCATCATATACAACTCTTCTTTAAGATATCCATTAAGGAATGCAGTTTTGACATCCATTTGCCAAATTTCATCATCATAAAATGCGGCAATCGCTAACATGATTCGGACAGACTTAAGCATCACTACGGGTGAGAAGGTCTCATCATAGTCAACTCCTTGAACTTGACGAAAACCTTTCGCAACAAGTCGAGCTTTGTAGACAATAACATTACCGACAACGTCAGTCTTCTTCTTGAAGATTCATTTATTCTCTATGGCTTGCCGATCATATGGCAAGTCAACCAGAGTCCACACTCTGTTCTCATAGATGGATCCCATATCAGATTTCATGGCCTCAAGCCATTTTGCGGAATCTGGGCTCATCATCGCTTCCTCATAGTTCGTAGGTTCATCATGGTGAAGTAACATGACTTCCAGAACATGATTACTGTACTACTCTGGTGCTGATCTTACTCTGGTTGACCTACGAGGTTCAGTGGTAACTTGATCAAAAGTTTCATGATCATCATCATTAGCTTCCTCACTTACTGGTGTAGGAATCACTGGAACTGATTTCTGTGATGAACTACTTTCCAATAAGGGAGCAGGTACTGATGAAGCTATGTACCTAGAGTAGGATCATGGACCTGTCCTAACTGCCCTACCCAAGGACATCTCTAGAAGAAACCACCTTTCAATCGACTTGGAGGTGTTCCACTCGACAGACCCGAAGACGCTCGACCAAGAAGCAATCACTCGACCAAGATCCAACCACCCGACGGCCAGGAGACCTGAAGTCACTCCGCACGCTAACGGTCAGTCATTAAGTAGCTTTTATGGTCATCATAGCACTTTATTACTAGCATTACCAGTAACGCCCTGCCTTAATGTACATTGAACCCTTTGTAACGTGGGCTGGCCGGGGTCCTGGCGCACTCTATATAAGCCACCCCCTCCTCCAAGACAAGGGTTCGCACCTCTGTAACCCATATTCATATAATCCAGTCGACTGCCTCCGGGCTCCGAGACGTAACGCTATTACTTCCTCCGAGAAGGGCCTGGACTTGTAAACCTTGCGTGCTTACAACTTCTCCACAGCTAAGATCTTGCCTCTCCATACTTACCCCCCAACACTACTGTCAGACTTAGAACCACGACTTCTTTCCGACCTGAATCATCATGGTTTTCGGCGGAGTTTCGGTGGAGGGCTGCGAGATACGTCTTGGTGTTGATCATGTTTTTCTCATGAGAGAGGCTTAGTCAATGGGTGTGTAACATTAAGATCCGTATGTATCTTGCAAATCTCTATGTCTCCCTCCTTGACTTGATCGTGGATGGAATTGAAGCGTCTCTTGATGTGCTTGGTTCCCTTGTGAAATCTGGATTCCTTTGCTAAGGAAATTGCACCAGTATTGTCACAAAAAGATTTTCATTGGACCTGATGCAATAGGTATGACACGTAGATCAGATATGAACTCCTACATCCAGACTCCTTCATTTGCTGCTTCCGAAGCAACTATGTACTCCGCTTCACACATAGATCCCGCCATGACGCTCTGCTTGGAACTTCACCAACTGACAGCTCCACCATTCAATAAAAATACGTATCTGGTTTGTGACTTAGAGTCATCCGGATCAGTGTCAAAGCTTGCATCGACGTAACCATTTACAACGAGCTCTTTGTCACCTCCATAAACGAGAAACATATCCTTAGTCCTTTTCAGGTATTTCAGGATGTTCTTGACCGCTGTCCAGTGATCCACTCCTGGATTACTTTGGTACCTCCCTGCTAAACTAATAGCAAGGCACACATCAGGTCTAGTACACAGCATTGCATACATGATAGAACCTATGGATGAAGCATAGGGAATGAATTTCATTTTCTCTCTATCTTCTGCAGTGGTCGGGCATTGAGTCTGACTCAACTTCACACCTTATAACACAGGCAAGAACCCTTTCTTTGCTTGATCCATTTTGAACTTCTTCAAAACTTTATCAAGGTATGTGCTTTGTGAAAGTCCAATTAAGCATCTTGATCTATTTCTATAGATCTTGATGCCCAATATATAAGCAACTTCACCGAGGTCTTTCATTGAAAAATTCTTATTCAAGTATCCTTTTATGCTATTCAGAAATTCAGTATCATTTCCGATTAACAATATGTCATCCACATATAATATCAGAAATGCTACGGAGCTGGCACTCACTTTCTTGTAAATACATGCTTCTCCAAAAGTCTGTATAAAACCATATGCTTTGATCACACTATCAAAGCGTATATTCCAACTCCGAGATGCATGCACCCGTCCATAAATTGATCGCTGGAGCTTACACACTTTGTTAGCACCTTTTGGATCGACAAAACCTTCTGGTTGCATCATATACAACTCTTCTTTAAGATATCCATTAAGGAATGCAGTTTTGACATCCATTTGCCAAATTTCATAATCATAAAATGCGGCAATCGCTAACATGATTCGGACAGACTTAAGCATCACTACGGGTGAGAAGGTCTCATCGTAGTCAACTCCTTGAACTTGTCGAAAACCTTTCGCAACAAGTCGAGCTTTGTAGACAATAACATTACCGGCAACGTCAGTCTTCTTCTTGAAGATCCATTTATTCTCTATGGCTTGCCGATCATCGGGCAAGTCAACCAAAGTCCACACTTTGTTCTCATAGATGGATCCCATATCAGATTTCATGGCCTCAAGCCATTTTGCGGAATCTGGGCTCATCATCGCTTCCTTATAGTTCGTAGGTTCATCATGGTGAAGTAACATGACTTCCAGAACAGGATTACTGTACTACTCTGGTGTGGATCTTACTATGGTTGACCTACGAGGTTCGGTGGTAACTTGATCAAAAGTTTCATGATCATCATCATTAGCTTCCTCACTTACTGGTGTAGGAATCACTGGAACTGATTTCTGTGATGAACTACTTTCCAATAAGGGAGCAGGTACTGATGAAGCTATGTACCTAGGGTAGGATCATGGACCTGTCCTAACTGCCCTACCCAAGGACATCTCTAGAAGAAACCACCTTTCAATCGACTTGGAGGTGTTCCACTCGACAGACCCGAAGACGCTTGACCAAGAAGCAATCACTCGACCAAGATCCAACCACTCGACGGCCAGGAGACCTGAAGTCACTCCGCACGCTAACGGTCGGTCATTAAGTAGCTTTTATGGTCATCATAGCACTTTATTACTAGCGTTACCAGTAACGCCCTGCCTTAATGTACATTGAACCCTTTGTAACGTGGGCTGGCCGGGGTCCTGGTGCACTCTATATAAGCCACCCCCTCCTCCGAGACAAGGGTTCGCACCTCTGTAACCCATATTCATATAATCCAGTCGACTGCCTCCGGGCTTCGAGACATAGGGCTATTACTTCCTCCGAGAAGGGCCTGAACTCGTAAACCTTGCGTGCTTACAACTTCTCCACAGCTAAGATCTCGCCTCTCCATACTTACCCCCCTACACTACTATCAGACTTAGAACCACGACAGGTACCGTTACCTCATCAAGTTATACTTTCCTCCCACTCACTTCCTTCGAGAGAAACTCCTTCTCTAGAAAGGATCCATTATTAGCAACGAATATCTTGCCTTCGGATCTGTGATAGAAGGTGTACCTAATACGTATCCGTCGTATCTACTTTTCCAAACACTTTTGCCTTTGTTTTGGACTCTAACTTGCATGATTTGAATGGAACTAACCCGGACTGACGCTATTTTCAGCAGAATTACCATGGTGTTATTTATGTGCAGAAACAAACGTTCTCGGAATGACCTGAAACTTCACGGAGCCACTTTTTGGAAAATATAAAAAATACCTGCCCAAGATGAAGGCCAGGGGCCCACCACCTGTCCACGAGGGTGGGGGCGCGCTTGCCCTCCTAGGGCGCGCCCCCTACCTCGTGGGCCCCCTGGTGCCTCTCCGACTCCAACTCGAACTCTATATATTGTGTTTCGGGGAGAAAAATCAGAGAGAAGAAATCATCGCGTTTTACAATACGGAGCCGCCGCCAAGCCCTAAAACCTCTCAGGAGGGCTGATCTAGAGTCCGTTCGGGGCTCCGGAGAGGGGAATCCTCCGCCATCATCATCATCAACCATCCTCCATCACCAATTTCATGATGCTCACCGCCGTGCGTGAGTAATTCCATCATAGGCTTGCTGGACGGTGATGTGTTGGATGAGATTTATCATGTAATCGAGTTAGTTTTGTTAGGGTTTGATCCCTAGTATCCACTATGTTCCGCGATTGATGTTGCTATGACTTTGCTATGTTTAATGCTTGTCACTAGGGCCCAAGTGCCATGATTTCAGATCTGAACCAATTACGTTTTCATCAATATATGAGAGTTCTTGATCCTATCTTGTAAGTCTATAGTCACCTATTATGTGTTATGATCCGTTAACCCCGAAGTGACAATAATCGGGATACTTACCGGTGATGACCGTAGTTTGAGGAGTTCATGTATTCACTATGTGTTAATGCTTTGTTTCGGTTCTCTATTAAAAGGAGGCCTTAATATCCCTTAGTTTCTGTAAGGACCCCGCTGCCACAGGAGGGTAGGACAAAAGATGCCATGCAAGTTCTTTTCCATAAGCACGTGTGACTATATTCGGAATACATGCCTACATTACATTTATGAACTGGAGCTAGTTCTGTGTCACCCTAGGTTATGACTGTTACATGATGAACTGCATCCGGCATAATTCTCCATCACTGATCCATTGCCTACGAGCTTTCCATATATTGTTCTTTGCTTATTTACTTTTCCGTTGCTATTGCTGTCATCACTAAAAAATACCAAAAACATTACTTTTACTACTGTTACCTTTTCTTCCGTTACCACTACTATCATATTACTTTGCTACAAATATTAAGTTTCCAGGTGTGGTTGAATTGACAACTCAGCTGCTAATACTTGAGAATATTATTTGGCTCCCCTTGTGTCGAATCAATAAATTTGGGTTGAATACTCTACCCTCGAAAACTGTTGCGATCCCCTATACTTGTGGGTTATCAAGACTATTTTCTGGCGCTATTGCCGTGGAGCATAGCTCTATTCTTTGAGTCACTTGGGATATATATATCTACTTATCATTATGAAGAGCTTGAGAGATCCAAAAACCAAGATCTATCCCTCAACTACGAGGGGAGGTAAGGAACTGCCATCTAGCTCTGCACTTGATTCACCTTCTGTTTTGAGTAAGCTTGCGACACCTACACCTTCTTCTGCTATTCGTTCTGATATGTCACATGTTATTGATGATGCCACTTCTGCTATGCATGATACTTATGATGAAACTACTTCTATGTCTGATACTACTGTGCCACTTAGTGATTTTCTTGATGAACAAATTGCTAGGGCTAGAGAGATTGAGAATATTGAATCTGATAATACTGATGAAATTGATGATGAAGACTTGCCTGTTATTCCTGAGGTTATGTTTTTGATCAAGAAGCTTCATTAGCTATTTTAGCTTGCAAAGATAGTTATGAACTCAAAAGGTTATTAGCTAAATGGAATAAGCAATCCCTAAATGCTAGAATGAGACCTAACCCTGCTTTTGCTACTTCACCAATCTGTGTTACTGATAAGGATTATGAATTCTCTGTTGATCCTGATATAATTACTTTGGTTGAATTTGATCCTTTTCATGGTTATGAATCTGAAACTGTTGTGGCACATCTTTACTAAACTGAATGATATAGCCACCCTGTTCACTAAAGATGAGAGAACTTGTTACTTTTACATCCTTAAAATATTTCCATTCTCATTAAATAGTGATGCTAAGATATGGTTTAATTCTCTTGATCCTGGTTGTGTGCGTAGTCCCCAGGATATGATTTATTACTTCTCTGCTAAATATTTCCCTGCTCATAAGAAACAAGCTACTTTAAGGGATATATATAATTTTGTGCAAATTGAAGAAGAGAGTCTCCCACAAGATTGGGGGAGGCTTCTCCAATTACTTAATGCTTTTCCTGATCATCCTCTTAAGAAAAATGAAATACTTGATATCTTTTATAATGGACTAACCGATGCCTTCAGAGATTACCTGGATAGTTGTGCTGGTTTTGTTTTCAGGGAAAGAACACCGGATGAAGCTGAAATTCTATTGAATAATATGTTGGCAAATGAAAATAATTGGACACCTCCGGAGCCAGTTCCTGAGCCTATTCCTAAACCAACTCCAAAGAAGAGGGGTATTCTATTTCTCAGTCCTGAAGATATGCAAGAGGCAAAGAAATCTATGAAAGAAAAAGGTATTAAAGCTGAAGATGTTAAGAATTTACCTCCTATTAAAGAAATACACGATCTTAATTTACCGCCTGTTGAAGAAATATATGATCTTAATCCTTTACCTATTGAAGAAACTCATGGTCTTGATAACCTGACACAGGTAGTGAAGGTAAGTTCTCTTTATAGATATGATAAAGCTGAAATCCCATTTACTAAGTTTGCTAGCCCATGCTTAGATGAGTTTGATAAATGTATGGCTAAGCAAGAAGATTTTAATGCTTATTTTGGTAGACAGTTGAAATACAATTCAAATATGCTTGAACACTTGGGTGATTATATGGCTAATGTCAAAGGTGAACTTAAGCTTATTAGTAAACATGCTTCTATGGTTACCACTCAAGTAGAACAAGTACTTAAGGCTCAAAATGATTTGCTCAATGAATTGAATAGTAAGAAAAATGATAATGCTGTTAGAGTTATGACTAGAGGTGGTAGAATGACTCAGGAACCTTTGTATCCTGAAGGCCATCCTAAAAGAATTGAGCAAGATTCTCAGAGAAATAATATAAATGCACCTAGTTCTTCTAAAAAGAAGAAAAAGAAAAATGATAGGACTTTGCATGCTTCTAGCGAACCTATTACTGAAACACCTGAGAATCCAAATGATATTTCTATTTCTGATGCTGAAACACAATCTGGTAATGAACCTGAAACTAGTGATAATGTTAATGATAATGTTATTGATGATGCTCAACCTAGTAATGATAATGATATAGAAATTGAACCTGATGTTGATCTGGATAACCCACAATCAAAGAATCAATGTTATGATAAAAAAAGACTTTGTTGCTAGCAAACATGGTAAAGAAAGAGAGCCTTGGGTTCATAAATCCATGCCTTTTCCTCCCAAACCATCCAAGAAAAAGGATGATGAGGATTTCGAGCGCTTTGCTGAAATGATTAGACCTATCTTTTTGCGTATGCGATTAACTGATATGCTCAAAACAAATCCTTATGCTAAGTACATGAAAGATATTATTACAAATAAAAGAAAGATACCGGAAGCTGAAATTTCCACCATGCTTGCTAATTATACTTTTAAAGGTGGAATACCAAAGAAACTTGGAGATCCAGGAGTACCCACTATACCATGCTCTATTAAAAAAACTATGTTAAAATAGCTTTATGTGATCTTGGAGCCGGTGTTAGTGTTATGCCTCTCTCTTTATACCGTAGACTTGATTTGAATAAGTTGACACCTACTGAAAAATCTTTACAAATGGCTGATAAATCAACTGTTATACCTGTCGGTATTTGTGAGGACGTGCCTGTTGTAGTTGCAAATGTTACTATTTTAATGGACTTTGTTATTCTTGATATTCCGGATGACGATAGTATGTCTATTATTCTTGGAAGACCCTTTTTGAATACTGCAGGGGCTGTTATTGATTGCACTAAAGGCAATGTCACTTTTCATGTTAATGGTAATGAGCATACGGTACACTTTCCGAGGAAACAACCTCAAGTTCATAGTATCAACTCTATTGGAAAAATTCCATTGATTATATTTGGAGGTTTTGAATTTCCTCTTCCTACCGTCAAGAAGAAATATGATATTCTTATTATTGGGGATGTGCATATCCCCGGTGAGGTAACATAGTGTTATTCGAAATTTCTCTGGTTCCATGTTATTTGGAATGAGTTCGTTAACAAGACTTGATCAACCTTGTCAGTGGATTCCTTTTGATGATCATGAGATGGATGAAACTAGAAGGCAAAACCTTCTGTACCCCACTTTTACTTTCTGTTATCTATATTAAATAAATAAAAAAATACTATTCCTTCTGTTATCTGATTATCCGTGCAATATAAAAATACCTCGAAAATAAAAGTTCTCCAAATGCCCTGAAATTTAAATATATGATTTTTTCTAGAATATTTGAGAATATTTGGCACTGAGAACACAGCAGGGGGTCAACCACCTGTCCACGAGGGTGGAGGGTGCGCCCTACCTCCCTGGGCGCGCCCCCTGCCTCGTGGGCCCATGGTGGCCCTCCTCCACTTATCCTTTCACCCATACACTTCTTCTTCCTCCCCCAAACACGAATAACCAGCTCAAACCCGAGTCCAAGCTTGTTTTGCTGCCATTTTCGATCTCCTTGCTCAAAGCACCTCTCACAAAACTGCTTGGGGAGATTGTTCCTTGGTATGTGACTCCTCCATTGGTCCAATTAGTTTTTGTTCTAGCGCTTTATTCATTGCAAATTTTTGCTGCTTAGGTGACCCTGTTCTTGAGCTTGCATGTCAAATTTAGATGGTCAAAAGTAGTTTTGATGCATGATATAGGCTCTAGGCACTTGTATGAGTAGTTGCTATCAATATTATTGAGTTTGGTTTACTTTTATTTTGAAGTTACTAAAAATTTCAAAAAAATTCATAAAATGATAAAGAGATTTTTGAGGGGCTCATCGAGCCGAAGCTCAAGGGAAAAGCAAAATGAACAGGCACAGAAGCCTAAATATAATTTTCCTCGCATCACGGAGGTTAGACCGTGTGAATGGCACTCCGATGAATTCTTGAGAGCAACCGGGATTTATGAGGATTTTTATGAATTGGCAAAGAATGCAGGCCTCACCGACTTCCTCCACGACCAACGCGAACATTATCTCTTACTCACCAATACTTTTGTGCAAAACTTCTACTATTATCCTAGGGAATCACCCCCTTCAGTAGAGTTTCATTTATATGATCTGGTTAAGAAGATGTCACTTTATGATTTTTTTCAGGTTTGTTTGATCCCTTTTGAGGGTAGTTTAGAGGAACTACATCAAAAGGATGTGGAAGGTTTTATTGATACTATCACTGTAGGGGAAACTAGGAAGGTTTCTGATGCACGAATCACTAGCATACATTTTCCTGTTTGACGCTACTTTGCAATATTTGCTAGTCGTTGCTTAATTGGTCGCGGAAACTATGGAAACCTTAGTGTCCCTAATATTTTTATTCTGTTCCACAGTTTATATGCTGACAACTCTGTTAGTATGGGCGGAATTATTGCTAAACAGTTAAGTCTTAACCGTACCAAAGGACCCATCTTTGGTGGTATTTATGCTTCACACCTTGCTGCACATTATAATATACCTATTAGGCACTATGAAAAAGAAGAAAAATTGATGCCTCATGTTTATTTAGATTATAAGAGTATGGTAGCACATGACTTTGTTACAAAGAATAGAGAAGGGGAGCTGAAATATAAACTGTTCTTTGATAAACATCACCCTGAGACTATCACCTTGCCTGCTCCTTCCTTGTTTAATTTATCTTCAGGCAAGTACCTCGTCTCGCCGAAGGACATTCACGCCTACCGGAACCCTACATCAGCCACAGAGCCAGAGGCGGAACCACAAGTTGATCC
This sequence comes from Triticum aestivum, assembly GCF_018294505.1. NCBI lineage: Eukaryota > Viridiplantae > Streptophyta > Magnoliopsida > Poales > Poaceae > Triticum > Triticum aestivum. Next base: position 494,997,702 of record NC_057794.1, on the reverse strand, counting down.
TCCATGACAGTCTAATTACCTGTGGGATCCGGAGATGATTGCCAACCAGTGGCAATCGGAGCCTTCTTCATCACAGTATGACCCCAACTATTACTATGGATATCAGCCAGGCCAACCGTGGCCATAGACCAACTTAGGCCAAAAGCCTAAGCTTGGGGGAGTACGTATTTCCCACCGACATTACATTTATGTTCACACACTCATTGCTAGATGTCGGTGCTCATACTTTTTCATTGTATCATCCATGCTAGTTTATTTTCCTTTTTATGCTTTCTTCTTGTGTGTTTAATAAACCTTAAGAAAAACCAAAAAAATAGTTGTAGCTTTTAATTAATTCACTTTCCATGCTTGTAGCAGTAATTAAAAAGAAAACCCAAAAAGATTTCCTATTCTCCTTTTGCGTGTTGGGAGCTTTCCCGTGTAAATAGTTTTATTTCTTTTCTTTTCTTTGGGGGTCGATAGGAGAAGACCATAATGAAATTGTTGAAGTAGCTCTTATATGCATTATTGTTGATCTGACAAAAGAGCCCATATTGCCTTGTCTTCTCCTATTTATTGAATGCTTCCAGATTCCAGTTTAGTCCAATGCATGTGCACTATTATTATTATTCACATCATTCGATCGTGCAAGTGAAAGGCAATTATGATGTTTTATGATGGACTGACTGAGATAGGAAAAACTGGTATGAACTCGACCTCTTTTTTTGTAAATATGATTAGTTCATCGTTCCTAATTTAGCCTATTATGGATAAACATGTTTGCAATGACAACTAGAGATCATAGTTTCTTGTGCCATGCATGATTACCTATGAGTTATAATGGTTTACCTTGCGTGCCAACATGCTATTAAAATGGTTATGATGTGGTATGATAGGGTGGTATCCTCCTCTGAATGATTTAAGTGACTTGACTTGGCGCATGTTCACGCATGTAGTTGAAACAAAATCAACATAGCCTTCACGATATTTATGTTCATGGTGGATTATATCCTACTCATGCTTGCATTCGGTGTTGATTAATTTTAATGCATGTTCATGACTGGTGTTGCTCTCTAGCTGGTCGCTTCCCAGTCTTTTGCTAGCCTTCACCTGTACTAAGTGGGAATACTGCTTGTACATCCAAACCCATAAACCCCAAAGTTATTCCACATGAGTACACTATACCTTCTGACATGCGGTATCTACCTCCCGTTCCAAGTAAATTTGTATGTGCCAAACTCTAAACCTTCAAATAAATATCCTGTTTTGTATGCTCGAATAGCTCATGTATTAACTGGGGCTGTCCGTATCTTCCATGTTAGGCGGGTTATTCTCAAGAGGAGTGGACTCCGCTCCTCACTCACGAGATAAATGGCTGGTCACCGGGATGCCGAGTCCCATGCTTTATGCAAACTAAATCAAAATAATTGCAAACAAAACTCCCCTTGGGACTCTTGTTAGTTGGAGGCACTTGTTGTTTCGAGCAAGCCATGGATTGATGCTTGTTGGTGGAAGGGGGAGTATAAACTTTACCATTCTGTTTGGGAACCGCCTATAATGTGTGTAGCATGGAAGATATTGCCATCTCTTGGTTGTTATGTTGACAATGAAAGTATACCGCTCAAAATATTATTCACCTCTGTTTCAAAACCGAGCTCTGGCACCTCTACAAATCACTGCTTCCCTCTGCGAAGGGCCTATCTATTTACTTTTATGCTGATTCATGCTCCTCTTATTAAAGAGCACCAGTTGGAGAGCACCGCTGTCATTTGCATTCATTATTGTTAGTTTACATTGAGTATGACTTGAATGGATCTCTTTTACCATGAATTACAATGTCTAGTCAGTCCTTGATCTTTAAAGGTGCTCTGCATTTATGTTTTGCGGTCTCAGAAAGGGCTAGCGAGATACCATCTTGTTATATCATAGTATGATTGTTTTGAGAAAGTGTTGTCATCCGAGATTTATTATTATTGCTCGCTAGTTGATTATGCTATTGATATGAGTAAACTTGAGACCTATGCATTATTGTGAATGTGGTTAGTTATAATCTTTGCTAAAAACTAGAATGTTGGCTTTACATATTTACAACAACAAGAGCAAACAGAGTTTGGAAAAGTTTTTCTTTATCACTTTCAGTTTATCAACTGAATTGCTTGAGGACAAGCAAGGGTTTAAGCTTGGGGGAGTTGATACGTCTCCATCGTATCTACTTTTCCAAACACTTTTCCCCTTGTTTTGGACTCTAACTTGCATGATTTGAATGGAACTAACCCGGACTGACGTTGTTTTCAGCAGAATTACCATGGTGTTATTTATGTGCAGAAACAAACGTTCTCGGAATGACCTGAAACTTCACGGAGCCAGTTTTTGGAAAATATAAAAAATAACTGCCAAAGATGAAGGCCATGGGGCCCACCACCTGTCCACGAGGGTGGGGGGCGCGCCTACCCTCCTAGGGCGAGCCACCCTACCTCGTGGGCCCCCTGGTGCCTCTCCGACTCGAACTCCAACTCTATATATTGTGTTTCAGGGAGAAAAAAAATCAGAGAGAAGAAATCATCGCGTTTTACGATACGGAGCCGCCGCCAAGCCCTAAAACCTCTCGGGAGGGCTGATCTGGAGTCCGTTCGAGGCTCCAGAGAGGGGAATCCGTTGCCATCGTCATCATCAACCATCCTCCATCACCAATTTCATGATGCTCACTTCCATGCGTGAGTAATTCCATCGTAGGCTTGCTGGACGGTGATGGGTTGGATGAGATTTATCATGTAATCGAGTTAGTTTTGTTAGGGTTTGATCCCTGGTATCCACTATGTTCTGAGATTGATGTTTCTATGACTTTGCTATGCTTAATGCTTGTCACTAGGGCCCGAGTGCCATGATTTTAGATCTGAACCTATTATGTTTTCATCAATATATGAGAGTTCTTGATCCTGTTTTGCAAGTCTTTAGTCAGCTATTATATGTTATGATCCATTAACCCCGAAGTGACAATAATCGGGATACTTACCGGTGATGACCGTAGTTTGAGGAGTTGATGTATTCACTATGTGTTAATGCTTTGTTCCGGTTCTCTATTAAAAGGAGGCCTTAATATCCCTTAGTTTCCGCAAGGACCCCGCTGCCACGGGAGGGTAGGACAAAAGATGTCATGCAAGTTCCTTTCCATAAGCACGTATGACTATATTCGAAATACATGCCTACATTACATTGATGAACTAGAGCTAGTTGTGTGTCACCCTAGGTTATGACTGTTACATGATGAACCGCATCCGGCATAATTCTCCATCACTAATCCATTGCCTACGAGCTTTCCATATATTGTTCTTCGCTTATTTACTTTTCCGTTGCTAGTGCTATCATCACTACAAAATACAAAAAACATTACTTTTACTACTATTACCTTTTGCTACCGTTACCACTACTATCATATTACCTTGCTACTAAACACTTTGATGCAGATATTAAGTTTCCAGGTGTGGTTGAATTGACAAGTCAGCTGCTAATACTTGAGAATATTCTTTGGCTCCCCTTGTGTCAAATCAATAAATTTGGGTTGAATACTCTACCCTCGAAAACTGTTGCGATCCCCTATACTTGTGGGTTATCAGTACCCAACATTCTCCTTTCAGTATCCTATGAAGACACATTTCTCCGATTTAGGTTCGAGCTTATCAGGTTGAAGCTTTTTCACATGAGCATCGCAGCCCCAAACTTTAAGAAATGACAACTTGTGTTTCTCGCCAAACCACAGTTCATATGGTGTCATCTCAACGGATTTCGATGGTGCCCTATTTAACGTGAATGCAGTCGTCTCTCATGCATGACCCCAAAATGATAGTGATAAATCAGTAAGATACATCATAGATCGCACCATATCTAATAAAGTGTGGTTACGACGTTCGGACACACCATTACGTTGTGGTGTTCCGAGTGGCGTGAGTTGCGAAACTATTCTGCATTTTTTCAAATGAAGACCAAACTCGCAACTCCAATATTCTCCTCCATGATCAGATCGTAGAAACTTTATTTTCTTGTTACGATGATTTTCCACTTCACTATGAAATCATTTGAACTTTTCAAATATTTCAAACTTATATTTCATCAAGTAGATATACCCATATCTGCTCAAATCATTTGTGAAGGTCAGAAAATAACGATACCCGCCGCGAGCATCAACACTCATTGCACCGCATACATTAGTATGTATTATTTCCAATAAGTCTGTTGCTCGCTCCATTGTTCCAGAGAACGGAGTCTTAGTCATCTTGCCCATGAGGCATGGTTCGCAAGCATCAAGTGATTCATAATCAAGTGATTCCAAAAGCCCATCAGCATGGAGTTTCTTCATGCGCTTTACACCAATATGACCTAAACGATAGTGCCACAAATAAATTGTACCACTACTATAAAGATTTAGTAAAAAATAGACCACTCATCAAGGGTGCATGACCATAAAAGATATTACTCATATAAATAGAACAGCCATTATTCTTTGTTTAAATGAATAACCGTCTCGCATCAAACAAGATCCAGATATAATGTTCATGCTTAACACTGGCACCAAATAACAATTATTCAGGTCTAAAACTAATCCCGAAGGTAGATGTAGAGGTAGCGTGCCGACGACGATCACATCGACTTTGGTACCATTTCCCACGCGCGTCGTCACCTCGTCCTTAGGCAATCTTCGCTTAATTCGTAGCCCCTGTTTCGAGTTGCAAATATTAGCAACAGAACTAGTATCAAATACCCAGGCGCTACTACGAGCACTAGTAAGGTACACATCAATAACAGTATATCAAATATACCTTTCACTTTGCCATCTTTCTTATCCGCTAAATACTTGGGACAATTCTGCTTCTAGTGACCAGTCCTTTTGAAGTAGAAGCACTCAGTCTCAGGCTTAGGTCCAGACTTGGGCTTCTTCACTTGAGCAACAACTTGATTGTTGTTCTTCTTGAAGTTCCCCTTCTTCCCTTTGCCCTTCTTCTTGAAACTGGTGGTCTTGTTGACCATCAACACTTGTTCCTCCTTCTAGATTTCTACCTTCGCAGCCTTTAGCATTGCGAAGAGCTCGGGAATTGTCTTATCCATCCCTTGCATATTATAGTTCATCACGAAGCTCTTGTAGCTTGGTGGCAGTGATTGAAGAACCGTGTCAAATGACACTATCATCAGGAAGATTAACTCCCAGCTGAGTCAAGTGGTTGTGGTACCCAGACATTCTGGGTATATGTTCACTGACAGAACTATTCTCCTCCATTTTGTAGCTGTAGAACTTATTGGAGACTTCATATCTCTCAATCTGGGCATTTGCTTGAAATATTAACTTCAACTCCTGGAACATCTCATATGCTCCATGACGTTCAAAACGTCGTTGAAGTCCCGGTTCTAAGCCGTAAAGCATGGCACACTGAACTATCGAGTAGTCATCAGCTTTTGTTTGCCATACATTCTTAACATCCTCAGCAACATCTGCAGCAGGTTTGTCACCCAGCGGTGCTTCCAGGACGTAATTCTTCTGTGGAGTAATGACGATAATCCTCAAGTTACGGACACAGTCCATGTAGTTGCTACCATCATCTTTAAACTTAGCTTTCTCTAGGAACGCATTAAAATTCAATGGAACAACAGCACGGGCCATCTATCTACAACAACATAGACATGCAAAATACTATCATGTACTAAGTTTATGATAAATTAAAGTTCAATTAATCATATTACTTAAGAACTCCCACTTTGATAGACATCCCTCTAATCATCTAAGTGATCACGTGATCCATATCAACTAAACCATGTCCGATCATCACGTGAGATGGAGTAGTTTTCAACGGTGAACATCAATATGTTGATCATATCTACTATATGATTCACGCTCGACCTTTCGGTCTCAGTGTTTGGACTAGGCTTGTCAAGTTTAACCCGAGTATTCCGCGTGTGCAAAACAGGCTTGCACCCGTTGTATGTGAACGTAGAGCTTATCACATCCGATCGTTGATACGTCTCCAACGTATCTATAATTTTTGATTGTTCCATGCTATTATATTATCTGTTTTGGATGCTTAATGGGCTTTAATATACCTTTCATTATTATTTTTGGGACTAACCTACTAACCAAAGGCCCAATGCAAATTGATGTTTTTTTTGCCTATTTTAGTGTTTCGTAGAAAAGGAATATCAAATGAAATCCAAACAGAATGAAACCTTCGGGAGAGTTATTTTTTTTTTGGAAAAAACGTGATCTAGGAGACTTGGAGTCTACGTCAAGAAAGAAATGAGGGAGCCACGAGGCAAGAGGGTGTGCCAGGGGGGTATGCGCGCCCCCACCTCGTGGGTCCCTCATAGCTCCACCGACGTACTTCTTCCTCCTATATATACCCATATATCCTGAAAACATCCAGGAGCATCACGAAACCCTATTTCCACCACCGCAACCTTCTGTACCCGTGAGATCCCATCTTGGGGCCTTTTCCGATGCTCCGCCGGAGGGGGAATCGATCACGGGGGGCTTCTACATCAACACCATAGCCTCTGCGATGATGTGTGGGTTGTTTACCATAGACCTTTGGGTCCATAGTTATTAGCTAGATGGCTTCTTCTCTCTCTTTGGATCTCAATACAAAGTTCGCCATGATTCTCTTGGAGATCTATTCGATGTAACTCTTTTTGTGGTGTGTTTGTCGAGATCCGATGAATTGTGAGTTTATGGTCAAGATTATCTATGAACAATATTTGATTGTCCTCTGAAATCTCTTATGCATGATTTAATATCTTTGCAAGTCTCTTCGAATTATCAGTTTGGTTTGGCCTACTAGATTGATCTTTCTTGCAATGGGAGTAGTGCTTAGCTTTCGGTTCAATCTTGCGGTGCCCTTTCCCAGTGACAGCAGGCGCAAAAAGGCACGTATTGTATTGTTGCCATCGAGGATAAATGGATGGGGTTTATATCATATTGCTTGAGTTTATCCCTCTACATCATGTCATCTTGCTTAATGTGTTACTTTGTTCTTATGAACTTAATACTCTAGATGCATGTTGGATAGCGGTCGATGTGTGGAGTAGTAGTAGTAGATGCAGAATCGTTTCGGTCTACTTGTCGCAGACGTGTTGCCTATATACATGATCATGCCTAGATATTCTCATAATTATTTGCTTTTCTATCAATTACTCAACATTAATTTGTTCACCCACCGTAGTATATGCTATCTTGAGAGAAGCCTCTAGTGAAACCTATGCCCCCGGGTCTATCTTCCATCATATTGTTTTACTATCTATTTGCTATTTCCATAGTTGTTTACTTTGCAATCTTTATTTTCCAATCTATACCATAAAAATACCAAAAATATTTATCTTATTATCTCTATCAGATCTCACTTCTGTAAGTGACCGTGAAGGGATTGACAACCCCTTTATCGCGTTGGTTGCGAAGTTATTGTTTGTTTGTGTAGGTACTAGGTGACTTGCATGTTACCTCCTACTGGATTGATACCTTGGTTCTCAAAACTAAGGGAAATACTTACGCTACTTTGCTGCATCACCCTTTCCTCTTCAAGAGAAAAACCAACGCAAGCTCAAGAGGTAGCAAGAAGGACTTTTGGCGCCGTTGCTGGGGACGTTTGCGCACAAGTCAAGACATACCGAGTACCCATCACAAACTCTTATCCCTCGCATTACATTATTTGCCATTTGCCTCTCGTTTTCCTCTCCCCCACTTCACCTTTATCATTTTATTCGCCCTCTTCCATTCGTCCTTCTGTTTGCTCGTGTTACCATGTGCCTTATATTTGCTTGCATCTTTGCTTGCTAAAAATCTAGTGTTATGGATCCTCATCCTCTTGCTAATATTTTTAAAAGATCCAGTTATGACGAACTAATTGCGAGTGAGTTTTGTGCACTAGATTATCTTTATGACATTTTGCTTGAAATTCGTGAATCTGAAAATTGTGATGAAGTGTTGAAAGAAGAAACTTATGAAGTGATTCTCGATAGCTCCTTGAATGAAAAGCATCATTGCAATGATATTATTATAAATTCTATTGATGTAAATTGTGCTAATAATATGCAAAACCCTAAGCTTGGTGATGCTAGTTTTGCTATGTCCTCTACTTGTTGCAATGATCATGATTGGGGTGATTCTTATTATGATCTTGAACATTTATTTAAGCCCTATGATGAATATGAGATTGATAATAATGTTTGCAATAATATTGAAAGTGGGTTTGGAAGAGTGTCAACTTTAGATCCCACATATTTGGATAATGTTCAATCTTATGAAGTTTTTGATAAAAGTGGGCTTGGAGAGTGTCAACTTTGCATGCATGTGGATCGTGTTGAAAATATTTATTGATAGATATTTTGTTGAATTTTCTTATGAAACCACATATAATTATTATGAGAGAGGAAAATATGATTGTAGAAATTTTCATGTTACTAAATCACCTCTCGTTATGTTGAGATTGTTATTGTTTCTTTTCGCTTCCTTGCATATCCTAGTTTTTGCCTGCTATAATAATTTGTTTGCCTATAAGGTGCCTATGCACAGGAAGTATGTTAGACTTAGATGTGTTTGTCACGTGTTTCATGATGTTCTCTTTGTGCTTCAATTCTTGTCTTTCATGTGAGCATCATTGAAATTATCAATGCCTAGCTAGGGGCGTTAAACGATAGCGCTTGTTGTGAGGCAACCCAATTTTATTTTTGTTTCTTGTTTTTTGTTCCTGTTTATAAATAAATAATTCATATAGATTCTGTTATGATTGTGTTTTTTATGTTTTAGTTAGTGTTTGTGCCAAGTAGAACCTTTGGGAAGACTTGGGGGAAGTCTTTGCGATCTTGCTGTAAAAAACAGAAACTTTAGCGCTCACGAGATTAGCTGTCATTGTTTACTGGAGAGTGCGATTAGGTTGATTCTTTTTTCAGATGATTAATAGACAAATTACTCACGCACACCAATTTATTTAAGAATTATTGGAGTTACATAAGTATGCGAAACCTACAGATTACTACAGACTGTTCTGTTTTTGACAGATTCTGTTTTTCGTGTGTTCTTTGCTTATTTTGATGAATCTATGGCTAGTATCGGTGGGTATGAGCCATAGAGAAGTTTTAATACAGTAGGTTTAACACCAATATAAATAAATAATAAGTTAATTACAGTATCTTGAAGTGGTGGTTTGTTTTCTTATACTAATGGAGCTCATGAGATTTTCTGTTGAGTTTTGTGTTGTGAAGTTTTCAAGTTTTGGGTAAAGATTTGATGGATTTTGGAATAAGGAGTGACAAGAGCCCAAGCTTGGGGATGCCCAAGGCACCCCAAGTTAAAATACAAGGACAACCAAAATCCTAATCTTGGGGATGCCCCGTAAGGCATCCCCTCTTTCGTCTTCTTCTATCGGTAACTTTACTTGAGGCTATATTTTTATTCACCACATGATATGTGTTTTGCTTGGAGCGTCTTGTATGATTTGAGTCTTTGCTTTTTAGTTTACCACAATCATCCTTGCTGTACACACCTTTTGGGAGAACACACATGAATTGGAATTTATTAGAATACTCTATGTGCTTCACTTATATCTTTTGAGCTAGATAGTTTTGCTCTAGTGCTTCACTTATATCTTTTAGAGCACGGTGGTGGTTTTATTTTATAGAAATTATTGATCTCTCATGCTTAACTTATATTATTTTGAGAGTATTTTAGAACAGCATGGTAATTTGCTTTGGCTACAAAATTAGTCCTAATATGATAGGCATCCAAGATGGGTATAATAAAAACTTTCATAATAAGTGTATTGAATACTATGAGAAGTTTGATACTTGATGATTGTTTTGAGATATGAAGATGTGATATTAGAGTAATGCTCGTTGAGTAGTTGTGAATTTGATAAATACTTGTTCTAAAGTTTGTGGTTCCCGTAGCATGCACGTATGGTGAACCGTTATGTGATGAAGTCAGAGCATGATTTATTTATTGATTGTCTTCCTTATGAGTGGCGGTCGGGGACGAGTGATGGTCTTTTCCTACCAATCTATCCCCCTAGGAGCATGCACGTAGTACTTTGTTTCGATAACTAATAGATTTTTGAAATAAGTATGTGAGTTCTTTATGACTAATGTTGAGTCCATGGATTATACGCGCTCGCACCCTTCCACCATTGCTAGCCTCTTTAGTATCGCGCAAATTTCACCAGTACCATAAACCCACCATATACCTTCCTCAAAATAGCCACCATACCTACCTATTATGGCATTTCCATAGCCATTCCGAGATATATTGCCATGCAACTTTCCACCGTTCCGTTTATTATGACATGCTTCATCATTGTCATATTGCTTTTCATGATCATGTAGTTGACATCATATTTGTGGCAAAGCCACCGTTCATAATTGTTTCATACATGTCACTCATGAGTCATTGCACATCCCGGTACACCGCCGGAGGCATTCACATAGAGTCATATTTTATTCTAAGAATCGAGTTGTAATTTTTGAGTTGTAAGTAAATAAAGTGTGATGATCATCATTATTAGAGCATTGTCCCATGTGAGGAAAGGATGATGGAGACTATGATTCCCCCACAAGTTAGGATGAGACTCCAGACAAAAAATAAAAAAAATAAAAAAAAAGAGAAAAGGCCCAAATAAAAAAAAGAGAGAAGGGACAATGTTACTATCCTTTTACTACACTTGTGTTTTAAAGTAGCACCATGATCTTCATGATAGAGAGTCTCCTATGTTGTCACTTTCATATACTAATGGGAATTTTACATTATAGAACTTGGCTTGTGTTGGAAATATGCCCTAGAGGCAATAATAAATTAGTTATTATTATATTTCCTTATTCATGATAATCGTTTATTATCCATGCTAGAATTGTATTGATAGGAAACTCAGATACATGTGTGGATACATAGACAACACCATGTCCCTAGTAAGCCTCTAGTTGACTAGCTCGTTGATCAATAGATGGTTACGGTTTCCTGACCATGGACATTGGATGTCATTGATAACGGGATCACATCATTAGGAGAATGATGTGATGGACAAGACCCAATCCTAAGCATAGCACTAGATCGTGTAGTTCATATGCTAAAGCTTTTCTAATGTCAAGTATCATTTCCTTAGACCATGAGATTGTGCAACTCCCGGATACCGTAGGAGGTCTTTGGGTGTGCCAAACGTCACAACATAACTAGGTGGCTATAAAGGTACACTACGGGTATCTCCGAAAGTGTCTGTTGGGTTGGCACGAATCGAGACTGGGATTTGTCACTCCGTGTAAACGGAGAGGTATCTCTGGGCCCACTCGGTAGGACATCATCATAATGTGCACAATGTGATCAAGGAGTTGATCACGGGATGATGTGTTACGGAACGAGTAAAGAGACTTGCCGGTAACGAGATTGAACAAGGTATCGGGATACCAACGATCGAATCTCGGGCAAGTATCGTACTGATAGACAAAGGGAATTGTATACGGGATTGATTAAGTCCTTGACATCGTGGTTCATCCGATGAGATCATCATGGAACATGTGGGAGCCAACATGGGTATCCAGATCCCGCTGTTGGTTATTGACTGGAGAACTTCTCGGTCATGTCTGCATGGTTCCCGAACCCGTAGGGTCTACACACTTAAGGTTCGATGACGCTAGGGTTAAAAAGGAAGTTTGTATGTGGTTACCGAATGTTGTTCGGAGTCCTGGATGAGATCCCGGACGTCACGAGGAGTTCCGGAATGGTCCGGAGGTAAAGATTTATATATAGGAAATCCTGTTTCGGCCATCGGGACAAGTTTCGGGGTCATCGGTATTGTACCGGGACCACCGGAAGGGTCCCGGGGGTCCACAGGGTGGGGCCACCTTCCCCGGGGGGCCACATGGGCTGTAGCGGGTGCGCCTTGGCCTACATGGGCCAAGGGCACCAGCCCCAAGAGGCCCATGCGCCTAGGGTTTCAAGAAAGGAAGAGTCCCACAAGGGGAAGGCACCCCTAGGTGCCTTGGGGGGGGGAGGGAAACCTCCCTTGGCCGCCGCCCCCTAGGAGATTGGATCTCCTAGGGCCAGCGCCCCCCCTTGGGCTCCCTATATATAGTGGGGAAGGAGGGCCTCTCAAGACACACCTTTTTCCTTTGGTGCAGCCCTTCCCCTCTCCCAAGTCCTTCTCCTCTCCCGTGGTGCTTGGCGAAGCCCTGCAGGATTGCCACGCTCCTCCACCACCACCACGCCGTTGTGCTGCTGTTGGATGGAGTCTTCCTCAACCTCTCCCTCTCTCCTTGCTGGATCAAGGAGTGGGAGACATCGTCGGGCTGTACGTGTGTTGAACACGGAGGTGCCGTCTGTTCCGCGCTAAGATCATCGGTGATTTGGATCACGACGAGTACGACTCCATCAACCTCGTTCTCTTGAACGCTTCCGCTTAGCGATCTACAAGGGTATGTAGATGCACTCTCCTTCCCCTCGTTGCTGGTTTCTCCATAGATAGATCTTGGTGACACGTAGGAAAATTTTGAATTTCTGCTACGTTCCCCTACAGTGGCATCATGAGCTAGGTCTATGCGTAGTTTCTATGCACGAGTAGAACACAAAGTAGTTGTGGGCGTTGATTTTGTTCAATATGCTTGCCGTTACTAGTCTTATCTTGATTCGGCGGCATCGTGGGATGAAGCGGCCCAGACCGACCTTACACGTACTCTTACGTGAGACTGGTTCCACCGACTGACATGCACTAGTTGCATAAGGTGGCTAGCGGGTGTCTATCTCTCCCACTTTAGTCGGATCGGATTCGATGAAAAGGGTCCTTATGAAGGGTAAATAGCAATTGGCATATCATGTTGTGGTCTTTGCGTAGGTAAGAAACGTTCTTGCTAGAAACCCATAGCAGCCACGTAAAACATGCAAACAACAATTAGAGGACGTCTAACTTGTTTTTACAGGGTATGCTATGTGATGTGATATGGCCAAAATGATGTGATGAATGATATATGTGATGTATGAGATTGATCATGTTCTTGTAATAGGAATCACGACTTGCATGTCGATGAGTATGACAACCGGCAGGAGCCATAGGAGTTGTCTTAATTTATTTATGACCTGCGTGTCAACACAAACGTCATGTAATTACTTTACTTTATTGCTAACCGTTAGCTGTAGTAGTAGAAGTAATAGTTGGCGAGGCAACTTCATGGAGACACGATGATGGAGATCATGGTGTCATGCCGGTGACAAGATGATCATGGAGCCCCAAGATGGAGATCAAAGGAGCTATATGATATTGGCCATATCATGTCACTATTTGATTGCATGTGATGTTTATCATGTTTTTGCATCTTGTTTACTTAGAACGACGGTAGTAAATAAGATGATCCCTCATAATAATTTCAAGAAAGTGTTCCCCCTAACTGTGCACCGTTGCGACAGTTCGTTGTTTCGAAGCACCACGTGATGATCGGGTGTTAGATTCTAATGTTCACATACAATGGGTGTAAGACAAATTTACACACGCGAAACACTTAGGTTGACTTGACGAGCCTAGCATGTGTACAGACATGGCCTCGGAACACAGAAGACCGAAATGTCGAGCATGAGTCGTATAGAAGATACGATCAACATGAAGATGTTCACCGACGTTGACTAGTCCGTCTCACGTGATGATCGGACACGGCCTAGTTGACTCGGATCATGTAATCACTTAGATGACTAGAGGGATGTCTATCTGAGTGGGAGTTCATAAGATGAACTTAATTATCCTGAACATAGTCAAAAGGATTTTGCAAATTATGTCGTAGCTCGCGCTTTAGTTCTACTGTTTAGATATGTTCCTAGAGAAAATTTAGTTGAAAGTTGATAGTAGCAATTATGCGGACTAGGTCCGTAAACTGAGGATTGTCCTCATTGCTTCATAGAAGGCTTATGTCCTTAATGCACCGCTCAGTGTGCTGAACCTCGAACGTCGTATGTGGATGTTGCGAACATCTGACATACACGTTTTGATGACTACATGATAGTTCAGTGCATAATGCTAAACGATTTAGAGTTGAGGCACCGAAAACATTTTGAAACGTCGTGAAACATATGAGATGTTTCGAGGGCTGAAATTGGGATTTCAGGCTTGTGCCCACGTCAAGAGGTATAAGACCTCCGGCGATTTTCTTAACCTGCAAACTAAGGGAGAAAAGCTCAATTGTTGAGCTTGTGCTCAGATTGTCTGAGTACAACAATCATTTGAATTGAGTGGGAGTTGATCTTCCAGATGAGACAGTGATGTTTCTCCAAAGTCATTGCCACCAAGCCGCTAGAGCTTCGTGATGAACTATAATATATCAGGGACATATATGATGATCCTTGAGATATTCGCGATGTTTGACACCACAAAAGTAGAAATCAAGAAGGAGCATCAATTGTTCATGGTTGGCGAAACCACTAGTTTCAAGAAGGGCAAGGGCAAGAAGGGATACTTCATGAAACGGCAATTCAGCTGCTGCTCTAGTGAAGAAACCCAAGGTTGAACCCAAACCCGAGACTAAGTGCTTCTGTAATAAGGGGAACAGCCACTGGAGCGGGATTACCCTAGATACTTGGTAGATGAGAAGGCTGGCAAGGTTGATAGAAGTATATTGGATGTACATTATGTTAATGTGTACTTTACTAGTACTCCTAGTAGCACCAGGGTATTAGATACCGGTTTGGTTGCTAAGTGTTAGTAACTCGAAATAAAAGCTACGGAATAAACGGAGACTAGCTAAAGGTGAGATGACGATATGTGTTGGAAGTGTTTCCAAGCTTGATGTGATCAAGCATCGCACGCTCCCTCTACCATCGAGATTGGTGTTTGCGTTGAGCATAGACATGATTGGATTATGTCTATCACAGTATGGTTATTCATTTAAGGAGAATAATGGTTACTCTGTTTATTTGAATGATACCTTCAATGGTCTTGCACCTAAAATGAATGGTTTATTGAATCTCGATCGTAGTGATACACATGTTCATGCCAAAAGATATGAGATAGTAATGATAGTACCACCTACTTGTGGCACTGCCACATAAGTCATATCGGTATAAAATGCATGAAGAAACTCCATGTTGATGGATCTTTGGGCTCACTCGTTTTTGAAAGGTTTGAGACATGCGGACCATGTCTATTGGTGTATATGCATGAAGAAACTCCATGCAAATGGACCGTTTGGACTCACTTGATTTTGAATCACTTGAGACATGCAAATCATACCACATGGGCAAGATGACTGAAAGCCTCGTTTTCAGTAAAATGGAACTAGAAAGCAACTTGTTGGAAGTAATACATTTTGATGTGTGCAGTCCAATGAGTGCTGAGCCGTGTAGTGGATATCGTTATGTTCTTACTTCACAGATGATTTGAGTAGATGTTGAGCACATTTACTTGATGAATCACAAGTCTGAATTATTGAAAGGTTCAAGTAATTTCAGGGTGAAGTTGAAAGATCGTCGTGACAAGAGGATAAAATATCTATGATATGATCATAGAGATGAATATCTGAATTGCGAGTTTGGCACAGAATTAAGACATTGTGGAAATTGTTTCACAACTAATACAGCCTGGAACACCATAGTGTGATGGTGTGTCTGAACATCATAACTGCACCCTATTGGATATGATGCATACCATGATGTCTCTTATCGAATTACCACGATAGTTTATGGGTTAGGCATTAGAGACAACCACATTCACTTTAAATAAGGCAACACGTAATTCCGATGAGATGACACCGTATGAACTATGGTTTAGAGAAACCTAAGCTGTCATTTCTTAAAAGTTTGGGGCTGTGACGCTTATGTGGAAAAGTTTCAGGCTGATAAGCTCGAACCCAAAGCGGATAAATGCATCTTCATAGGACACCCAAAACAGTTGGGTATACCTCCTGTCTCAGATCCAAAAATCGGGTCCTTTCTCGAGGAAAAGTTTCTCTCGAAAGAATTGAGTGGGAGGATGATGGAGACTTGATGAGGTTATTGAACCATCTCTTCAACTAGTGTGTGACAGGGCACAGGGAGTTGTTCCTGTGGCACCTACACCAATTGAAGTGGAAGCTTATGATAGTGATCATGAAACTTCAGATCAAGTCACTACCAAGCCTCGTGGGATGACAAGGATGCGTACTACTTCAGAGTGGTACGTGATCCTATCTTGAAAGTCGTGTTGCTAGACAACAATGAACCTACGAACTATGGAGAAGCGATGGTGGGCCCGGATTCCAATAAATGGCTCGAGGCCATAAATTCCGAGAGAGGATCCATGTATGAAAACAAAGTGTAGACTTTGGCAGAACGGCTCGATGGTCGTAATGCTATTGAGTACAGATGGATTTTAAAAGGAAGACGAACAATGATGGTAGGTATCACCATTAAGAAAGCTCGACTTGTCGTTAAGATGTTTACCGACAAGTTCAAGGAGTTGACTGCGATGAGACTTTCTCACTCGTAGCGATGCTAAGAGTCTGTTGGAATTATATTAGTGATTACTGCATTATTTATGAAATCTTGCAGATAGGATATCAAAACATTGTTTCCTCGACGATTTTTGAGGAAAGGTTGTATGTGATACAACCGGAAGGTTTTGTCAATCCTGAAAGATGCTAATAAGTATGCAAAGCTCCAGCAATCCTTCTAAGGACTGGAGTAGGCATCTCGGAGTTGGAATGTATGCTTTGATGAGATGATCAAAGATTTTGGGTGTATACAAAGTTTATGAGAAACTTGTATTTCCAAAGAAGTGAGTGGGAGCACTATAGAATTTCTGAAGTATATGTTGTTGACATATTGTTGATCAGAAATGACGTAGAATTTCTGGAAAGCATATAGGGTTATTTGGAAAGTGTTTTCAATGGAAAGCCTGGATTAAGCTGCTTGAGCATTGAGCATCAAGATCTATAAGGATAGATCAAAACGCTTAATGGAACTTTCAAATGAGCACATACCTTGACATGATCTTGAAGGTGTTCAAGATGGATCAGTGAAAGAAGGAGTTCTTGCCTGAGTTGTAAGGTATGAAGTTAAGACTTAAAGCTCGACCACGACAGAAGAAAGAGGAAGGACGAAGGTCGTCCCCTATGCTTTTATCATAGGCTCTCTACAGTATGCTATGCTGTGTACCGCACCTGAAGTGTGCCTTGCCATGAGTTAGTCAAGGGGTACAAGAGTGATCCAAGAATGGATCACAGACAACGGTCAAAGTTATCCTTAGTAACTAGTGGACTAAGGAATTTTCTCGATTATGGAGGTGATAAAGAGTTCGACGTAAAGAGTTACGTCGATGCAAGCTTAACACCTATCCGGATAGCTCTGAGTAGAGATACCGGATACGTATAATGGAGCAACAATTTAGAATTGCTCCAAGTAGAACCGTTATTTGGAATAGCTCCAAATGTAGCATAGTAGTTGCATCTACAAGATGACATAGAAATTTGCGAAGTACATACGGATCTGAATGTTGCAGACCCGTTGACTAAAACCTCTCTCACAAGCAACATGATCAAACCCAGAACTCTTTGAGTGTTAATCACATAGTGATGTGAACTAGATTATTGACTCTAGTAAACTCTTTGGATGTTGGTCACATGGCGATGTGACCTGTGAGTGTTAATCACATGGCGATGTGAACTAGATTATTGACTCTAGTGCAAGTGGGAGACTGTTGGAAATATGCCCTAGAGGCAATAATAAATTAGTTATTATTATATTTCCTTGTTCATGATAATCGTTTATTATCCATGCTAGAATTGTATTGATAGGAAACTCAGATACATGTGTGGATACATAGACAACACCATGTCCCTAGTAAGCCTCTAGTTGACTAGCTCGTTGATCAATAGATGGTTACGGTTTCCTGACCATGGACATTGGATGTCATTGATAACGGGATCACATCATTAGGAGAATGATGTGATGGACAAGACCCAATCCTAAGCATAGCACTAGATCGTGTAGTTCGTATGCTAAAGCTTTTCTAATGTCAAGTATAATTTCCTTAGACCATGAGATTGTGCAACTCCCGGATACTGTAGGAGTGCTTTGGGTGTGCCAAACGTAACAACGTAACTGGGTGGCTATAAAGGTACACTACGGGTATCTCCGAAAGTGTCTGTTGGGTTGGCATGAATCGAGACTGGGATTTGTCACTCCGTGTAAACGGAGAGGTATCTCTGGGCCCACTCGGTAGGACATCATCATAATGTGCACAATGTGATCAAGGAGTTGATCATGGGATGATGTGTTACGGAACGAGTAAAGAGACTTGCCGGTAACGAGATTGAACAAGGTATCGGGATACCGACGATCGAATCTCGGGCAAGTATCGTACCGATAGACAAAGGGAATTGTATACGGGATTGATTAAGTCCTTGACATCGTGGTTCATCCAATGAGATCATCGTGGAACATGTGGGAGCCAACATGGGTATCCAGATCCCGCTGTTGGTTATTGACTGGAGAACGTCTCGGTCATGTCTGCATGGTTCCCGAACCCGTAGGGTCTACACACTTAAGGTTCGATGACGCTAGGGTTATAAAGGAAGTTTGTATGTGGTTAACGAATGTTGTTCGGAGTCCCAGATGAGATCCCGGACATCACGAGGAGTTCCAGAATGGTCCGGAGGTAAGGATTTATATATAGGAAATCCTGTTTCGGCCATCGGGACAAGTTTCGGGGTCATCGGTATTGTACCGGGACCACCAGAAGGGTCCCGGGGGTCCACCGGGTGGGGCCACCTGCCCTGGGGGGCCACATGGGCTGTAGGGGGTGCGCCTTGGCCTACATGGGCCAAGGGCACCAGCCCCAAGAGGCCCATGCGCCTAGGGTTTCAAGAAAGGAAGAGTCCCACAAGGGGAAGGCACCCCTAGGTGCCTTGGGGGGGAGGGAAACCTCCCTTGGCCGCCCCCCTAGGAGATTGGATCTCCTAGGGCCGGCGCCCCCCCCTTGGGCTCCCTATATATAGTGGGGAAGGAGGGCCTCTCAAGACACACCTTTTTCCTTTGGTGCAACCCTTCCCCTCTCCCAAGTCCTTCTCCTCTCCCGTGGTGCTTGGCGAAGCCCTGCAGGATTGCCACGCTCCTCCACCACCACCACGCCGTTGTGCTGCTGTTGGATGGAGTCTTCCTCAACCTCTCCCTCTCTCCTTGCTGGATCAAGGCGTGGGAGACATCGTCGGGTTGTACGTGTGTTGAACGCGGAGGTGCCGTCCGTTCGGCGCTAAGATCATCGGTGATTTGGATCACGACGAGTACGACTCCATCAACCCCGTTCTCTTGAACGCTTCCGCTTAGCGATCTACAAGGGTATGTAGATGCACTCTCCTTCCCCTCGTTGCTGGTTTCTCCATAGGTAGATCTTGGTGACACGTAGGAAAATTTAGAATTTCTGCTACGTTCCCCTACAGCTTGTATATTCCAATGATGGGCTTCCTCAAAATGCCCTAGGTCTTCGTGAGCAAGCAAGTTGGATGCACACCCACTTAGTTTCTTTTGTTAAGCTTTCATACACTTATAGCTCTAGTGCATCCGTTGCATGGCAATCTCTACTCACTCACATTGATATCTATTGATGGGCATCTCCATAGCCCGTTGATACGCCTATTTGATGTGAGACTATCTTCTCGTTTTTGTCTTCTCCACAACCACCATTCTATTCCACCTATAGTGCTATGTCCATGGCTCACGCTCATGTATTGCGTGAAGATTGAAAAAGTTTGAGAACTTCAATATTATGAAACAATTGCTTGGCTTGTCATCGGGGTTGTGCATGATTTAAATATTTTTTGTGGTGAGGATAGAGCATAGCCAGACTATATGATTTTGTAGGGATAACTTCCTTTAGCCATGTAATTTTGAGAAGACATGATTGCTTTGTTAGTATGCTTGAAGTATTATTATTTTTATGTCAATATTAAACTTTTGTCTTGAATCCTTCGGATCTGAACATTCATGCCACAATAAAGAAAATTACATTGAGAATTATGCTAGGTAGCATTCCACATCAAAAATTCTGTTTTTATCATTTACCTACTCGAGGACGAGCACTAGTGCAAAACCAGGCTTTAGCGCCGGTTCTTAAGGGGCTTTAGTGCCGGTTCCACAACTGGCACTAAAGAGTGGGGACTAAAGGTCCCCCCTTTAGTACTGGTTCATCACGAATCAGCGCTAAAGTGTCACCACGTGGCATGAGCCAGGCCCGGGTGCGCGTAGGACATTAGTACCGGTTGGTAACACCAACCGGTACTAAATGTTTGGGTGTGTTTTGGTTTTATTTTTTATTTTTAATTTAATTTTGTGTTTTCAATTTAATTTAGTGATTGTTTTACATTATAATGAGTTGTTAAATCATTAGGTGAGAGTACCGCAGATTAGTTTGACTGGATGCATGTGGATCCTAGCTAAGTCATCAAGTATATGCCATATCCATATTATACATGATCACCTAATTAAGTCATCGAGGTAATATGGATATGGCATATACTTGATCACTTAGCTATAATCCATCCAGTTGAAACTAATCCGCGGTTTCTTTCATAAATGATATAATAACTCATCATCATCATCATCGCCATCATCATCATCATCACAATCATATTAATATAAAACTCTTACAACAGTTTTCATAGCTAGCTAAAAATCATCATATATAGTCGTCTCATTACCACTACTTAATCATCATATCGTCATTACCGCTATATAATCACCACCAACACTAGCTTAAAGAAGACACATTCACTTGTACCAGAAGCAAAGATATCATCGAGTTCAACATGGTAATGATATTATAAGTGTTCATAACACCACAAAAGCAAATCACTCTTTGAGATTAAGTTCAGGATGAAGAACACAGACATGAGAGGACAAGTACTAAGAGCATGAACAAGCTAATCACTCCTTCTGCTCTCTCTCAGGTAAAATAGCATAGAACATGTATAGCTTTCCTGATTCATCATATTGGAGCATGCAAATGAACGTGTCTCCTAATCGTGGGTTGCGCTTCTGATTGCTGCCCCTAGTACTTCTCTGCGACCATTCACAATTTTGCTCTAGTTGAGGGAGTCCTGGATTAGGGGGTATCCGGACAACCGGACTATATCTTTTGGCCGGACTGTTGGACTATGAAGATACAAGATTGAAGACTTCGTCCCGTGTCTGGATGGGACTCTCCTTGGCATGGAAGGCAAGCTAGGCAATACGGATATGTACATCTCCTGCTTTGTAAACGACCTTGTGTAACCCTAGCCCCCTCCGATGTCTATATAAACCGGAGGGCTTTAGTCCATAGGACAATATACAATTATACCATAGGCTAGCTTCTAGGGTTTAGCCTCTCTGATCTCGTGGTAGATCTACTCTTGTACTACTCATATTATCAAGAACAATCAAGCAGGACGTAGGGTTTTACCTCCATCAAGAGGGACCGAACCTGGGTAAAACATCGTGTTCCCTGCCTCCTGTTACCATCCGCCTTAGATGCACGGTTCAGGACCCCCTACCCGAGATCCGCCGGTTTTGACACCGACATTGGTGCTTTCAATGAGAGTTCCACTGTGCCGTCGTCGTAAGGAAGGATGCCTCGTCTCGTTGTTAAAAACAACATTACTGCCGGGGGAGCCCTGGCTATCAGCCAAACTCTCCGGCTAGGCAGTTTCATCATGACTGCCCGTTCGGCTGCTGCACCGACGATGACTTCTCAGGTCATCGAAAACTGCCTCCACGTCGGCTCGGAATTCGCCGAGCAGATGGATCCAATGGAGCTCTCCTCCCTAAACAAGCTCTTGGATCACATCGCCACCTTGGGAGTCGCTACAGACTATGATCTGATTGGGCTTAAACCCAATCTAAGGGAGATTAACTCTCCACCGATCACCCATCATATTGCGGTGGTGGAGGAACAATGCGGCGATTCTTCCTCTATCTTGAGGACTAACTATGTCCGGATTCCTGAGCTCTCCGAGCCGGATACCCGTTTACGGGAGGACATCACCCAAGCTCTGAACCTAGAGTCATGCAGCGGGCCAGACTTATTGGGCAACATCCCGGAACCCGAACTTCCAAGATTGGAAACTCCTCGGCCCCTGGGTCTCAGATCGGGTAAGGGTTCGGACTCAAATCCACCCACCCACCCAAGCATAGACGATCTCTCCCACATCAGGAAAGAGCCCCAGGAAGCAGTACATCATTATTGGGCCAGATTCCTTCTTGTGATGAACAAGGTTAAGGACTGTCGCGAGGAAGACACAATCTCATTTTTCTGCAATAATTGCACGGACAAGGGAATCCTTAACGCCATAAGTTGCCGTGACATATCACGCTTTGCTGACTTGGCGTCCATTGTATGAAAGTACTGTGCGATGGAAAGCGCCTGGAAAACCAAAACAAAATTTTGGGATAATCCAGCTCCGAATACACACCTAGTCCAAAGCAAAAGGGTGCACTATCATAAGACACCCAAGTTAATGACAAAGAATCAAAAACCCTCTACAGGGCGTGGAACCGTATTGGAGGGATGGCTCAACGGACCCTGCAAAATTCATAGTACAACAGATACCATATCAACACACAACCTTCACTACAAAAAATACACTTCCATGATGATATGTGTTTGTCACAGTAGGTCGTGTTTTTGTCATGCATGTACATCCATGACAAATTTATGAAAGAATCAAGATAGTCATACCTGTGCTATCGTAGAATTGTTCCATGACATTACCAAAATAATCATCACGGAAGTGTCCACTTCCATGACGATAAATCTCGCGTCACATAAGTGCTTTCGTCAAGGGTGACCGACACGTGGCATCCACCGTAACGGAACGCCGTTAAGCTATCGGGTCGGGTTTTGGATCCGATAACCCATTAACAGCCCCGACCAATGGGAAATTTCCACGTGTAAAATTCTTATTGGCCGGACGAAACACGTGTCAGCTCTTCAGTGGGTCAGATAGGCGCCTATGATACGTCGACACGTGGCACGGCCCAATAGAGGCCCATTCCTGTGAAAAGGCCGGCCCGTTTGACTTGGTCAAAAGGTGGCGGGCCGGCCCATGTCAAGCCTGTTAACGGCCTGTTCGCATATAGCCCATTTACAGCCCGCTAATCCAAGGCCCGTTACGCCCTATCCGAATTAGGCCCAATAGCGTCATCTGGGCCACCCAATATGATTCCAGCCTGTTTTCACTTCTGGCCCATGTATGGCCCATGACATCTTTCGGCCCATATGAGGCCCTATGTAACTCTTGGCCTATTAATGGCCCGTGGTGAAACTGGCCCATAATGAACCGTGTATCACTTTACACCCATTATGGCCCGTGGTGAAACTGGCCAACAGTGTATCACTTTATACCCATTAGCGGCCCGTTATTCCGTTGGGCCGTTTCCAACCCATGTTATCTTTCGGCCTTCTTAGAGCCCATTTATTCTTGGGCTCATTTCTAGCATTCGTTTACTTACGGCCCGTTACTGTCATTTTCTGCTTGTGGGCCAAATTCAACCCGTGGTTACAGTTGGCCCGTTTGTGGTCCATTAATACGTTGGGCCATTTTCATAGCGTCATAAAATATGGCCTATTAACGATGGCCCGTTATGGTTGGCCCATGAACGGATGATTCCAACTCTAGCCCATTTACGGCCATAATGCGGCCTGTTATTGGCCCATGTTTGGCCATCGATCATACTGCCCGTATAAGGCCCATTGATGATACGGCCGTAGAAGGCCCATTGTTTCTACGGCCCGTAGAAGGCCCATTGTTTCTACGGCCCGTAGAAGGCCCACTGTTTCTACGGCCCGTAGGAGGCCCAGTGTCACTACAGTAAATATTAGCCCATGGTTATTGTGGCCTAGTTTTAAAAAATAGGTTATTGCAGCCACTAGCAAACCATGGAAAAAGAACTGCAATGACTAGAAGCAAACAAATAAACAAGACAAAAAGGAAATAAATAAGCAAGCAACTTACGCTAGGCTATCACGGCTATCACACATATTACATCCACTGGGCATCAAAGGTCGCCACCAGTATAAATAAACGCGCCGACAAAAGAATATACAAAACTGAGAGCACTTCAGAAGGCACTAGGCCTGGCCAGGTTGGGCCCCCCCAAACGGCTGAAGAAGCTGAGTAGACCTCAGTTGTGTCAACGATAGATGCATCAACACTAGATTTAAGGCATGATGGTGCGCACAACAGTCCTTTGACATCTTCATTGCATCTTTGACTTCAAGTCGGAGCTGAGCTGAAGCAAGCCTTTACACTTTAAGTTGAGACTGAAGAAGTTGAACTGATTGAGGCAGCGACTGCACAGAGGTTGTCTCACACCTGCTGGTGAGTAGCTTCAACTCACTGTCTTCATCAAGACAGGACCTTGGGGTCATCTCGCTGTCCTCAAGATGGTTTGGCTCACTATCTTCCCTAAAGTTCTGCCTGGCGTAAGAGATACGAGTCTGAAAGAGAAACAAGGAGACACGTAACAGGTTTCACAATTATATAAGCAAATAAATGGATATGTTCTACATAAGGAACATGTTTTCACAACTACAATTTGAAACCGGTAGTTGTTGCAAACATCCAATCAGATGTAAACAACAAAGCAAACAATAGTGGAGGAAATGATGCCTATCCAAATCTATACTAGAACAAAGTTTGAAGGCTTGAGAAGGATGAACTTACATTACATGTTAACACGGGCTGGACAAAGCCCTTCTCCATGTTGATGGAAGGATAATTCAATAAATTCCCCAAAGAAAATTCTTTATAAGTGTTGCCATTATTCTACATTTTGCAAAGAGTAAATATAGATCAAATAATATTGGAAGAAACAGAGGATAATGAAGCTCAGGTGCAGACTGATGATACATAATCAAATAGCAATTAATTAAGTACAACGTTACAAGGCAAAAGTGAGAGAGGTACTAACAAGAGCAATGCAGAGCCCATTATTGTTTTGAGATCGTATGATCCTTTGAGCAAGGAGATTCATCTAAAATTAGTTTTCATACAAGAGAGAAGGTAAGGCACAAGCAGAAATTTAGGAGTTCAAATTTTGAATTGATATCATAGACAGTACCTGACGCTGGGCTCCCAGCAGTTCTAATAGGGGTTTGGCCACTCGAGTAGGGGTAAAGTGTGGTACCGTTGGGCCTGTGTTTTCTGTGGCTGCCGATCTATCTGATTTAACAGGTATCACTACCTTTTCGAAATACCTAGTTTGTACTCCTTGATGACCTGCACTAACCCTCTTCCTTTTGGACACCTATTACGAAAGAACAACATTTGACTAGAAAAACATAGTGTGACGACACATGGAATAGGTACTGAAAATGGATAGGTATGTCATATACTCATATATGATGCTTAAACTAAGCAGATGGTGTAACAAAGTAGAAGTAATGCAAGAGGTCAGAAGCAAAATATGTGCGACCAATACAACTTTGCATAGTTAGAGCAAGCACCTTGATGGGTGAATAAGATAGGCCATCCTCCACCATGCCAAGTTTGTTAGGCAGTGGATCATTCCGCAATATTCCTCTCGTGCGCCCATTATCATATTCATTTTGATAATGTTCAATATCTAACATGCATGAAAACACAAAAACAAGTGAGATTTTCTTTGTAATGCAGAAGTGATTCTAATCCAATACTGCCTCCCTGTAAACCCCTTTGTGCTATCTCTGCAATTCTTTTAAAAGATGCCATGCATGCTGTAATTTGTTGTGTGCATTAATATAATGTGGCCTACTACTCAAAATATGAGAGCTCTAGAAGTGATGACACTTCGCAGATGATAGCTTCAACATATAGTAAAGAAGAACAAGTCGACCTGACCTGACAGATTCAAAATATACTAAGGGAGAACAACTCGACCTGACCAGTCGATCGCAAGAGAAGAGTATCATCTTAAAGAAGAGCAGAAGAGCAAGCAGATTGAAGATATTACAAGTCTTTTAATACAATGTTAGTTGGCCACCCATGATGAACCAGAGCGCACAGAGAAATACTATTCTTTCCGGTCTCTCCATATGTGGCTCACATGCATTTCGAAACTAAAGTAGGAACATTTAGCTAACCAATTAAACATCTCTCAGTTTTACTAATATCAGCAATAATATCAGATATGAATTTGTACAACTAAGCTTGTTTAGCTCGATGGGTGGAGCAGTGCTATTACGACACGAACCACGTAGGCTGATTGTGGTCATCATAAAATGGGGAAAACATAAGCATGATGAGTACAGTGTTGACCGTGGTAGTGGGATGGCAGATCTGAAGCTGCAAACCGTGTAAAGGGTAGTTAGCAACCGATGTTTGCTTTGAAATAACAACTAAGATTTGGTATGGACAAGAAAGTACGGTCAACAAGTGACAAAGAAATGCAATTATGTTGTCTCTCTATATGTCACGACATGCATTTGGAAACTGAATGTGTCGGTTAACTAATATCAGTATCATATCACAACCATATTTGAACAACTAAGCTTTCGAATTCTGAGTGTTGTGTTGTTTAGATTGAAGGGTGGAGTAATGCTAGTACGACAGAAAGCACCTACGCAGATCATAGTAGAGTAGATAAAAGGGGAAAACCCTAAGCATCAAGAGAAAAATCAGGAAAGTGGAACTAGCTGGACCAGTGGGTGGCGCACATGCTTTTCGAAACGAATATAGGAACATTAGGTGACCAATTAAACGTTCTCTGTTTTAGTGATATGAGCATCATATCATATTCGTATTTCAACACGTAAGTTTTGGGTTGAGGTCTTGAGGAGCAGTGCTAGCACGACACGAAGCACCTACGATGATGGTAGTGAATATAAAGGGGGGAAACCATAAGCTTTATGAGTATAGTGCCCGTGCCATGGCGGATCTGAAGGTGCAAACCGGACAAAGCTACTTCGCAACCAATGTTTGTTTTCAACTAGCCACTATGATTTGGTACAGACAAGAAAAGTATAGTAAACAAATTACGATCGATTTTCCGAGTGAGATCAATAACTTAAGCACATATGGAAGAGTACCACCTCTCTTGCGACGCCGTGTAGTCCTATGCTGATACGTTGAGGGTGCTGCGGGTGCGATGGCTGTCGGCGGCGGGGAAGAAGACTTTAGACGGCAGACGGTCGGGTCGGGGGATATATCCTGTTGCCATGGACGAGGCGGTTGTAGGAGCGGCAACGACAAGGTGGACGACGACACCGATGAAGCGAGAGGAGGCGATGAAAGGATCCTGGTCCAGCACCGTGGATGAGAGACGTCCATCTCTTGCAGTGGACGATGGGGTAGGGGTAGCGGCTCCGGCAAGGTGGAGGATGGGGTGGCGGACGGAGGAGGCTGGCCGCAGTGCGGAGGTTGTCGTGCCGCCGACGGTGTATGAATGGGGAAATGGAGGGGACGGGGATCTCAAACTTTGGGACGCACTTCTCGGAAATGGGGGAAAGTTATGAACTTATCCCCCGTTTAAAATTTTGGACATCGCGTCGGTTGGGGACAGGACGGTAATCTGGCATCTCCCAAATATTTGCCGGTAACTATTTCGGGCGAGGAGAGGGTGTTTTGCCGCCCATGGTGTATGAACGGGGCTGACAGGTAGGGCGGTTGTGTCACGTCTGATGGAAGTTACACATCTGTCCCTATTTAAAATATTAGCCTACATCGATTTCGGGTGAGGAGAGGGTGTTTTGCCGCCCACGGTTGGCGCCCACGGTGTATGAACGGGGCTGACAGGTAGGGCGGTTGTGTCACGTCTGATGGAAGTTACACATCTGCCCCTATTTAAAATATAAGCCTACATCGATTTCGGACGAGGAGAGTTTGTTTTGCCGCCCACCGTGTATGAATGGGGAAATGGAGGAAGAGACACATGTCTTTCTGACGAGCTTGAATCAAATGTGTTTTGCCGCCCACGTTTGGCGCACCGTGTCTGAATGGGCTCAGAGGCTGTCATGTCACGTCTGATTGAAGTTACTAGTCTACCCCTATCGACAACAGTGTAAATGCTGTCGATAACGATGTCAAGTGTCAGGGGTAGACAGTAATTTCCATCTCGCAAACACTTGCTTCGAGCAGCCCACAAATTATAGTGGGTGTTTAGCCGCTTCGTTCAAAACTTGGGAGAATTAGCATTCATGTTTGCCCTGGGACCTGGCAAACTAAATTCAAATCCAATTTGTATTCGATTACGAATATCCACATATAATTATACGTTTTGTTATTTATTTCTTCAAAACCACAACAAAGATTTATTCCACCTTTATGTATGATTATGATTTAGAAATCCCGTGATCTTCGAATTCAGTAGGTTCGATACACTCTGAGTCAAACCGTTATTTCATCCAATACAATATGCTCACACGACAAACAGTTCACCTTATGTCAATCATACAAGTACTGAGGATTACCTCGCCTAAAAAAATCGGATCATTACAACACATGGACAACATAGGGGGTCTTGCAACATAATCCATTCAGAGACATGACACAACATGCAAGTACAATAATCTAATGAAAATTTCAACTGGTATCTAAAGAAGAACCGAGATTATCTTGGGCTTCAGATAGCAGAAACAGAAGGACCTCCTCCGTCTTCAAATGCAACATTCTTACTTCCTCCAATTCTTGGGTTGCTTGCATAATGCGTCCCGCTAATTCCGTAATTTCCAGCCTCAAGATAAATATTACCTCATTCATGGCAGCCACACCATCTCTTTTTGCCTCTAGTAGAGCCTCAAGCACTATAATATCTGTGCTCAGACTGCTCTCCGGCGGTGCTGCCTCTGAACTGCTACCATCTGGTAACATGGATGGCGCACTGCTTCCACAAATAGATTCTAGGGTTGTACATTGTGTCCTAGTGTGAACGACATCCTGAAAGGTTTCCGCTGGACATCAGTAAGAGATAGTTATCGTATGATCCAGGCAGTAAGCTTACATGGTAAATGACAGACGAATTATTGCCGAGCATGGCAAACTATATTTAAATGGTCCGAAGCAGCATCAGCCGAAAAGATATTAAAATGGTAAGATGAAACTAGGGATGTAAGTGGCAAATAAAAAAAATTGCCAGTCCCATCTAGTTAGTTTTTGCTACCTCCCTAGTTCATTTTCCTCAAAAAAACAAAAACTCTTTTGAACTATCATACCACTAGTGGACTTTAATCGGGATTAAACCGGACCCAGTTGACATCCCTAGTTGAAAGGGAGTGTACAACTGCTATATTTAAGTTGCCAAGGCATCTAAGCAGTTGAAATAATCTGAGAAAGCACTTAACAGTGTGGCCTCATATAAACTACGAAGACAGTCTTGTGATGAAGTTGAGAGGAGAAGTTAAGGACTCAAATGAAATAGGCATGCATTTCTTTATGATAGTACAGCAGGCACTTCTGACATATTGGCCAACTCGGGTATAGCGTAACAACAAATAAGCATTCGAATCAAGCAATATAGCAAAGCAGACAACTGAACTATTTGTAATTCGGTAGGATTACACGTTGAGGGCACAAGCCAAGAAAGCAGCCCACTCGCATTACATTTCACATGTACTAAAACACACTGGCTTACCATATGTTGTTGTGAAGCCTAGCTGCTGTTGCAATGTTCTTTGAAGATATCGTCAGCATCCCGTGGTTGCAAATCTAGTTGTTGTAGTCTATTCTGCACCATCTATTTAGGTAAAATTAATTTTAATCGCATGCACTGATCCGAATTGATCATCAATGGTTCACCTAAACTAATGAAAGAAGGGTGTGTGCATACACGACAATACTCCCTCCGATTCTTTTTACTTTGCGTATAACTTTTTCTCAGTTTTCTCGTATTAGTCTGCGCGTTGCCGATTCCTAGCGCTGGTTTCCTTTTGTACCCCGCCCCATCTGCCTCTGCCCTAATTAATTGGCAAATTAGTCCAGAAATATTAAACCAGTGCCCTCCTTGGTATGCGGGTCAAGAGTTATGCGCAGAGTAAATAGAATCAGAGGGAGTATATCTGCTTCCCTCTATTTTTATGCTTGTTTGAGGTGCCAGCTCCAAAAGAACAAATATTTTGCTTGATGGGGTTGGCAGATCCATAATTAATAGAAGCATCAAACTAGTCATGCCACTTGGGAAGATCAAGAACACACAAACAAGTAATGAACAGAGGCTCAGAGCAGTGATGTAATAGCTAGCATCAGAAAATGTAGGGTAAAACGAACAAAAAGCAGCGGAACCACATGCTAATTTGCTGATGTGTAATTAAGCATAGAGAACATTAAGCAGTCTGATGGAACCAACAGGTGGCATCAGAACAAATCGAAAGCATATTAACTATATGTGCACTGGTATGTAATTTAGCACATGTAACATGTTCACTGCCAGAAGTATGGCCCTACAGGTGCAAGCAGAATAATGCATCTCATGAAAAACTGAATGATGCCCTGAAGAAATTCAAAGGCGCGGTGCTTATGCTAGGAAAGTGAACGTACACTAGTAGAAAAGGGGGCTTTGGTCCAGGCCGGGTAAGCCCATTACTCCCGGTTCAGTCCAGAACCGGGACCAATGGGTGCATTTATCCTGGTTCGTGCGGCTAAGGCATTAGTCCCGGTTCACCTGGGCCCTTTAGTCCCGGTTGGTGGCGCGAACCGGGACTAAAGGGTGCGATGCCCATTAGTCCCGGTTGGTGGCACCAACCGGTACTAAAGGTTAGACCTTTAGTCCCAGTTGAGGCCACCAACCGGGACTAATGGGCTTTGAGGCATTAGTACCGGTTCATGCACGAACCGGTACTAAAGGTCCCATTTTCAAACTCCCCCCCCCCCTGTGGACCGCCTTTTCAGTTTTAGAAAAAACAAAAGAAAATGATGGAAATGTCAATAAAAATAAAATAAAATAAGTTTCACATGTGATATGTGGTCTAGTTGTTGGGAAAATTTACAAATATGAATTTCGACTTTATTTACAAAATCTCTCTGGAATTTGTAAAATGGGCATAACTTTTGCATACGAACTCGGATTAAATTTTTTTTATATGAAAAATTATCTACTCGAAAAGTTACATCCGATGGAGACCGCCTACGGCCTGTTTGCAAATTTCTAGAATCCTCAAATTCCAAAAGGAAAAAAAGTTATGCTCAAATTTCAGTTTTTTTAAATTTTCAGTAAATCTGGTCAAACTACTTATTCAAGAAGTATTAGTGTTAATAAATAATTATTCAAGAATATTAGTGTTATTAAATAATTATTTCACCTTTTTTGAATTTTGGTCAAATCTGGTCAAACTATGGTCAAACAATGGTCAAACTACTTATTCAAGAAATATTAGTGTTACTAAAAAATTATTGTTTTTTAGAACAATAGTTTTAAACTCAAACTGTGTAATATGTGACTTCATGCTCAAGCTAAATTCCTGAGGGTTAATAGGATTGACATCTTACTATTGTCAGGAAAACAACAAGTGCAGAATTGGAAATGAGGGAGAATAGAACCCGGAAGTTAAGCGTGCTCAGGCTGGAGTAGTGAGAGGATGGGTGACCGTTCAGGAAGTGAGATGATTTGGAATAATGAGGGTGATTAGAGATTAAATTGAGTAGTGATGAGGGGTGATTAGAGATTAGAGGTTAAAAAAATTCAGAAATTTGAAAATAAAAAAATTTCAAAAAAAATTTCAAAAAAAAATCAGGAAATTTCCTTTAGTACCGGTTGGTGTTACCAACTGGGACTAAAGGTGGACCGGCCACGTGGAGGGCCTTTAGTCCCGGTTCTGGATTGAACCGGGACTAAAGGGTCAGGGCATTAGTACCGACACTTTAGTCCCGGTTCCAGAACCGGAACTAAAGGCCCTTACGAACCGGGACTAAAGGCCCTTACGAACCGGGACTAAAGGCCCTTTTTCTACCAGTGGTAGGCGCCGACCGTTGGATAATAGTACCTGATTCTCGGCGGTGTATGGGTATCGTTGTCATACTTGATAGCTAAGGATCGTCGATGTTGCTCGTGTTGCGGTTGAGTTTGGGCGGGCTGTCACCGTCGCTGAAGCGGCTCCGGTGCTACTGTTGCGGCGTCTATCGACATACAAGAAAGCTCATCTGTGGTAAGTGAACAGTTGCATGATAAAGAGAAAAACCGAAGGAGTACAAATCGAAATAACCTGATGAGGCTGCGGCATCGGTAAAGCAGGGCCGGTGGAGCTGAATATGGCGTCCGTGGAGCGGATCCGGTGTAGTGGACGAAGGCATCGGCGGGCGTGTTGTACAGTGCTTTCAGTGAGGCGGATCTGTTGCAGTGGACGAGGGCTTGTATGAAGGGCCAGCGAAGGGGTGGACGAGGGAGTCAGTGAAGGGCCTATGTTGTGGTGGACGAGGGCGCCGGTTAAGCAGATCTGGTGCGGTGGACCATGATGGCGGTCAAGGAGATCTGGAGCGATGGACAAGCCAGTCGCTGAAGCGGCTCCGGTGAAGTGGTGAGTTGGCAGTTGGGGGTTCCAAGGTGCGGAAGGTAGATCCGGCGGGGTGTGAGGTCCACCGCTGCGGCGGAGGACTAGATTCGGCGGCTTGCCGTGGTTGGGGGGGGGTCGGGGAGGGGCTCTGGGGAAGAATGTTGGGGGAAAAGAGGGGAAAACAATGGAGTTACCAAAGCAGCCCTTTTCCGTTCATATGGCAGGGGTAAAACATGAATATCGCAGGGCTAAACTTTTGGGCGCGTGATATTTTGATGTGAGCGGGAAGTTTGAAAGCTTTTGGAGCCTAAAATTATAAGTATTCTGCTCTCGTACGGCCGACTATGATATCATGGCCGACAATTTGTTTGTTTTGCACGCAAAAAATGTGCAAGTTTTGAAAATCAATGTCTCCAACTCGAAACTTAGATTGTCCATTCAATTCAAATATGGATCATTGAGCTACTACAAGCAAATACCATCATACGGTCCAATTCAAATGAAATTCCAAATGTGTTTATCCTAAATATGATGACAAAAGCAAAAATGTGTATGTGTGTGTATGAATAAAGTGGATGATTATAAAGTTTGAACATGCCCGTATGTGTATATCTCTAGGTTTGATATATGATTTTGAAATCACGAAATCCCGGCTTAAAAATGTACCTCCGTTTAAATGAATTACAAAAGCTAATGATGGAGTCAAATTCCAAAATTCCAATCTTAGGTTTGTAATTCTGGTACATCAAGGTATATCACGCATGTTCAAAAGTATCGTTATCTCATAGTACAAACTGTGAAACAAATTGATCAACCATGAGTGCACAATATCTCAATTACGCTAAAGTCCCTCAAATATAGACACCTCACTCTTTATCTGAAGTCAACCCCCCCCACCACACACACACACACATAGAGAGAGAGAGAGAAGTCGTTCTCTCCCCCGAACACCAACACACGAGCACATTAACACCCCTCTCTCTTGTAAAGTCCGGACCCCAACATAGGTCTCTATCACTTTGTCTCTCGGGCATGCACACATCTCTTCCCTCACTCTCTAGGTCTCCCGCTATCTCTCTTACCCAAGCACACGCACTATGTAGAGTGTATATTTCCCGTACACACAAAATGTCGCCCCCAAACGTCTATCTCCCTAGTTATGTGGTTCTCGCGCACTCACCTCACACACCACCCCCACTGCAAACAAGCACACTTTGTCTCCTTGTGCACCACTCTCCTCTTTCTATCTCTCCCACATGCGGACCCACCCCAGCTCCTTCCCTGTATACATATATGTCATGACTCTTTGCATAGCTCCCTAATGTATAATCATTCTCGATTTCGCACATTGTTCTCTACACCATCTATTCTAGATCTCTCATGAAGTCCCTATCACACACACGATGACTCGCTTCCCTTGCGTCTCTGTTCATAGGCCAATTTCGGACAACATCAACATTGTCTCCCTATCTATACGCCATTTATGGACACAAACGACCCCTCTCGCCCCCTCTCTCTCTCTCTCTCTCTCTCTCTCTCTCTCCGTCGCTAGTTCTATCTTTCTCTCGCTCTCACTCCCCTCTCCCCCACACACACTCGATGTCTCTTCCAAATAGTCTGCTCCCCCCGCACCCGTGCTATCTCGCTACTACACATGTCACACCATTCCCCTTCCCTTATACTAGGTTTACATCATCAGTGGTCTCTCTACTCCACATACACTCTCTCCCTCTCACACACAAACACACACAGACACGCACAAACACCCATTTACCTGGATCATCATCTCTCCTCATGTCCGCATGTGTATCTCACACACTCACTCTCTAATTATGTATATGTGTCTCCACGTTACAAAACACAAAGCCCCATGTACATGTCTCTCTCTATCCTCCATACACATAGACACAAAGAATCATCATTGCCTCAGTCTCTAGAATATCACACATGCACACACACACACACACTCTCTCTCTCTATCGCGAACACGCTCAACAAGGGTTTCCCCATGAATAACTTACCGTCTATTCATGAACAGTCGTGGCAGTACGGCGAACACGAGACGTGAAAAAGAATAAATCTACCTGTGCTTAGACCACCTAGTATGACTACTAGGACTAGAGCAAGCCAAAAAGCGCGCCGCCGTCACCCCCTCCTTGTCGGCGACGGGAAAATCTTCGTTTTACATAGTCGAGAAGTCATTGTGCTAAGGCCCCACATGCCGAGGCGTTGAATAGAATGTAGATGCTAGTTTACGGAAGCAAGTATCGATAATACATTTGTATCTCCATACTTATATTTCTTCTCTTATAAAAAACCGAGTTGGTGATGATGGTACGTGTGCCATCTTGCAATATGGACCATCCGATCTATATCTGACGGATGGAAATTAAACTAAAAGATACCCGCACCCCTCTCCACATTTGCAGACAAGGCCTTCCCTCGTTCATCCTTATCTCCAACAAACCTCATTGTTGAGCAATTAAGAAAGGAAGCCTCCGGAACAAACTGGCATGGTGGCCGCTGTCGGCGTTGTCAATCCCCATGCCTCCGCTCAGTTCGACCACCAACCACCACCAAACCCCAGTCCTCTTCACCTTATCTCATATTTCTCGAGATATCATTAGTTTTTACACATGGGATTACTCCCGCAAGGGTCAATCACAACAAGTGTTCTATAAAAAATGCATCTTGATGTTCCGTGCAATCTACGGATCTTGCTAGTACTCCTACACAAGACTAAGTTGGTGATGCTGGTGTGTCTGCCATCCGTCGTTTCTGACCATTAGATCTACATCTAACGATTGTGAGGTAAGTTGTTGCCTTTTCTCACCAACATCCCACTTGTCTACCAATTTGCAGAAAAACCCATAATTAGTATCTTAAAACCAACCACATCCCTCCCTGACCTCACCAAAACAGCCCAAGGAATATATTCTAATTGAAACATAATATATCTCTAGTGACATATGTATATCAAAATCAGAGTGTTTTGTACCAAGTTTGTGAATAAGTATTATTCTAATTATGATTCGTTGCAATGGACATGAACATTGCTAGTATTTCCAACCATGCATTTCTTTTCCTAGTATTCCATAGTTTCGAGTTTTCCATCAAGATATTAGTCACTCATGGTTGATATTTACTTTCAATCATGTACACATATGCACTATGTAACTAGCCTTGCTTATTGGCTTCCAAAGCTTAACTTCCACTCCTACTTACAATATGTAGAGTATTTAACAAAAAACTACCACTTTCAACCAGCCCTAGGAGGAATCTATTGTACAAAAAATAGCAAAAACATACCCAAAATTTCTTAATCCATGCCAAAAACTACCTAGTACTCCTACCGATTAGGTTCGTTTAAACCCATTTATGACAGGGTTGGCCCACATGTCCGTGCTGACGAGGCAGCTTAAACCAACACATTTTGTTTGACCGTTGACACAAGGGACCCACATCTGACCTTCTATCCTGTTATTCTCCCTCAAATCATTATTTTTCCTGAACATTACTTCAAACAGTACTGATGCGTGTTCGTCGGTGGCGCCGGTGATGAGCAAGTTGGCCGCCGCTCTACCGGACGGGCCGGACGCCGCGCTGGCCTCTGCACGGGTTGGCAGGCTGGCCCGAGCGTGACTCACGAGCGAGCAAGCCGCCGCGCTGGCCTTCGCTCGAGCCAGATGGTTGGCCTTAGCGCGGCGCGCGTGAGCAAGCCGGCGCGCTGCCTTGCCAATCTAGCTAGCAAACCTTGCAGACAAGCAGCTGGACAGAGCTATCTTGGCTAGCTAGCGGCCACGAGCGCTGGACGGAGCTGGCATCCGGGCTGCCGCAACATGGGCTCCGCACCGCCGGCGGTTTTGAGCTCGCCTTCTGCCGGGGGCAGTAGCTGCGTCCCATGGACGAGGAAGACTAGGTGGACGGGCCGGAGGTAGGAGGTCACTCCAGGATTTTTGTTGGTAAGAGCATGTACAATGGTTGATAAGGTAGTCTTATCTTAAGTCTGCCACGTATGCAAGTGGTAGTAGTTTCTTGGCATTTTAGTGGTTTCTTGCATTATTAGAGCAAGTACAATAGAGCCAAGTCAGCGGGCTATAAGAAATAAACTACTACTACACGTCGGCTATAAGATGGGCTGTAGATGACATGGCACCGGCTTATAGCCAGCAGCTGGCTATACTATTAACCATGCTCTTAGGGGTTTCTTGTAAGGAACAATGTACGTACTACTAGTGAGAAAAGGCGATTCTAGGTTGCGTTGTACTCCAACGAGTACTACTAGTGGTCACGGGAGTGTATACCTCGTCTTGTGGGTTTGATCCTGGCCGAACGCACGGCGACCTTTTTTTTAAAATAGTACTACTACACTTCACTGCGAGCCAATATTTTACAGGGGTAGTTTGAGTTTTGAAGTCAAACGGACGTGCGGCCCGACAATCTGGGTGCACTGGACAGCCTAGCCACATGAACGGGTTTTCCTTCCCAGCATCCCTGGCTCGCACGCTCGCCCTAGCCGCACCTCGCTTGTAGCTTCCAGCTAGTAGCATATTTAAACTAGTGCCTCCCAATTAAGCCCGAGGAGCCGGAAAAGCCTGGCGGGGCATTGGGAACTGTGCAATATGGCTCTGTACATAAAGTGCTCTACTACTACTCTGTAGCTTGTGGCGTTGCATGCATGGACTTCACTCCATTATCGGCTCTACTATAAAAGAAATTCCTCTTGCTGTGTTTTTTTTAAACGGAGGCAAAAGCTTTGCTTCATCTCATTCATAAAGAAGGAACTACTAACAAAGTTCGATGAGATCCATTTCACCTCCACAAATGGAAGCGAAAAGCCTAGTCTCGCTGTATCAAATAACTCAAATGTTCTGCCCCCGCGGTAACTGTCGCTGATAAACAGGCTGCTAGTGTGTGCGTGAGAGGAGCGGCTGAGTAGGCCAGCTACGTGAGAGGAGGCGGCTGAATAGAGCACCGAGAGTACCCACTAGGCCACTACGCAGGTGTACTTCCCCTGCATTGATAGTACAAC
Organism: Triticum aestivum; assembly: GCF_018294505.1. Lineage (NCBI taxonomy): Eukaryota > Viridiplantae > Streptophyta > Magnoliopsida > Poales > Poaceae > Triticum > Triticum aestivum. The sequence goes on along the minus strand of NC_057794.1, from coordinate 494,960,286 downwards.
GATGGTTCTTGAGAACAGTAGTACCCTCCACTTCCAACTGTAGCTCCTTATCCCTGAGATTCAAGAGTTCAAAACTGGTGCACTATACAAGACTAGACTAGAAGTACAGTACATCGCACTACTAGTTGAGAAAAGTAGTACTAGTACCGCTACAGTACGAGTACGTACTCCTCCGTCACATAATGTACGACATTTTTTGACACTAGTTGGCGTGTACAAAAAATGGCAAAAACATACCCAAAATTTCTTAATCCACGCCAAAAACTACTACCTAGTGCCAAAAATTTCTTACTAGTGCTCATTTACAGTATAATGCAATCCCATAACGTTCCATAATGCTAGTACTAGTACTCCATGGTACCAAAAACTACTACCTAGTGCCAAAAATTTCTTACTAGTGCTATTATTTAGAGTAGTAAATAATAGCCTCACCCCTTCGCTGAGGAACGATCTACAGTTGGAAGGGACGAGGCCCTGCGGTTACTACGCTCTTATCTCCTCCTCGCCAGTTCCCCTCCACCCAAAGATAAGGCAGTTCGTCACTGCTCCCATTGATTCGCCAGGCGGTTCTCCTCCCCGTCGGGGCTAGAAGACCTTGGACGGCGATTCTCTGGGAGAAATCGCACGCCGTTCCGACGTCCTCACTGCCGCAAGACTCGGTGCTTCCTGCATCAACTTTTTCAAGACGCTGCTTAAACATGCTTGGGAAAAGCCCATGCTTGTTGGTCTTCCATGCGTTCTCAAGGAGAAGGTTCTTCTATGGGACAATTCTTCAAACAGTCCACCGCTCCAAGGCCATGGTTGCACGTTGACTCCGCTAGAGTTGACTACATTGAGAGGTAGTCGGATTTTGTCCGATGAGCAGGTCAGTAATGGAGTTTGATCATGTAGTACTTAGTTATTCCATTTCAATCCCGTAATTTCTCCGCTGCCCACCGTCTTATATATAGGTCTGGGTCGGTGCCAATGAAGATTGGCTTGCATACCTCCAGCCGGATACCACCATGATTTTGCACAACATCCACAGCAGTGCGACCGTTCCGATAGACCCCTTCTCCACCATTGGGATCGGCCTTATGGACTGGCTGGGCAAGAATACGTATGATGATGCCTACATGAGATTGAAGAAGATAGCAATTGCAGACCCGCCTGTTGGAAATATGCCCTAGAGGCAATAATAAATTAGTTATTATTATATTTCCTTGTTCATGATAATCGTTTATTATCCATGCTAGAATTGTATTGATAGGAAACTCAGATACATGTGTGGATACATAGACAACACCATGTCCCTAGTAAGCCTCTAGTTGACTAGCTCGTTGATCAATAGATGGTTACGGTTTCCTGACCATGGACATCGGATGTCATTGATAACGGGATCACATCATTAGGAGAATGATGTGATGGACAAGACCCAATCCTAAGCATAGAACTAGATCGTGTAGTTCGTATGCTAAAGCTTTTCTAATGTCAAGTATCATTTCCTTAGACCATGAGATTGTGCAACTCCCGGATACCGTAGGAGTGCTTTGGGTGTGCCAAATGTCACAACGTAACTGGGTGGCTATAAAGGTACACTACGGGTATCTCCAAAAGTGTCTGTTGGGTTGGCACGAATCGAGACTGGGATTTGTCACTCCGTGTAAATGGAGAGGTATCTCTGGGCCCAGTCGGTAGGACATCATCATAATGTGCACAATGTGATCAAGGAGTTGATCACGGGATGATGTGTTACGGAACGAGTAAAGAGACTTGCCGGTAACGAGATTGAACAAGGTATCGGGATACCGACGATCGAATCTCGGGCAAGTATCGTACCGATAGACAAAGGGAATTGTATACGGGATTGATTAAGTCCTTGACATCGTGGTTCATCCGATGAGATCATCGTGGAACATGTGGGAGCCAACATGGGTATCCAGATCCCGCTGTTGGTTATTGACTGGAGAACGTCTCGGTCATGTCTGCATGGTTCCCGAACCTGTAGGGTCTACACACTTAAGGTTCGATGACGCTAGGGTTTTAAAGGAAGTTTGTATGTGGTTACCGAATGTTGTTCGGACTCCCAGATGAGATCCAGGACGTCACGAGGAGTTGCAGAATGGTCCGGAGGTAAAGATTTATATATAGGAAATCCTGTTTCGGCCATCGGGACAAGTTTCGGGGTCATCGGTATTGTACCGGGACCACCGGAAGGGTCCCGGGGGTCCACCGGGTGGGGACACCTGCCCCGGGGGGCCACATGGGCTGTAGGGGGTGCGCCTTGGCCTACATGGGCCAAGGGCACCAGCCCCAAGAGGCCCATGCGCCTAGGGTTTCAAGAAAGGAAAAGTCCCACAAGGGGAAGGCACCCCTAGGTGCCTTGGGGGGAGGGAAACCTCCCTTGGCCGCCGCCCCCCTAGGAGATTGGATCTCCTAGGGCCGGCGCCCCCCCCCTTGGGCTCCCTATATATAGTGGGGAAGGAGGGCCTCTCAATACACACCTTTTTCCTTTGGTGCAGCCCTTCCCCTCTCCCAAGTCCTTCTCCTCTCCCGTGGTGCTTGGCGAAGCCCTGCAGGATTGCCACGCTCCTCCACCACCACCATGCCGTTGTGCTGCTGTTGGATGGAGTCTTCCTCAACCTCTCCCTCTCTCCTTGCTGGATGAAGGTGTGGGAGACATCGTCGGGCTGTATGTGTGTTGAACGCGAAGGTGCCGTCCGTTCGGCGCTAAGATCATCGGTGATTTGGATCACGACGAGTACGACTCCATCAACCCCGTTCTCTTGAACGCTTCCGCTTAGCGATCTATAAGGGTATGTAGATGCACTCTCCTTCCCCTCGTTGCTGGTTTCTCCATAGATAGATCTTGGTGACACGTAGGAAAATTTTGAATTTCTGCTACGTTCCCCTACAGTGGCATCATGAGCTAGGTCTATGCGTAGTTTCTATGCACGAGTAGAACACAAAGTAGTTGTGGGCGTTGATTTTGTTCAATATGCTTGCCGTTACTAGTCTTATCTTGATTCGGCGGCATCGTGGGATGAAGCGGCCCGGACCGACCTTACACGTACTCTTACGTGAGACTGGTTCCACCGACTGACATGCACTAGTTGCGTAAGGTGGCTAGCGGGTGTCCGTCTCTCCCACTTTAGTCGGATCGAATTCGATGAAAAGGGTCCTTATGAAGGGTAAATAGCAATTGGCATATCACGTTGTGGTCTTTGCGTAGGTAAGAAACGTTCTTGCTAGAAACCCATAGCAGCCACGTAAAACATGCAAACAACAATTAGAGGACGTCTAACTTGTTTTTGCAGGGTATGCTATGTGATGTGATATGGCCAAAAGGATGTGATGAATGATATATGTGATGTATGAGATTTATCATGTTCTTGTAATAGGAATCACGACTTGCATGTCGATGAGTATGACAACCGGCAGGAGCCATAGGAGTTGTCTTAATTTATTTATGACCTGCGTGTCAACATAAACGTCATGTAATTACTTTACTTTATTGCTAACCGTTAGCTGTAGTAGTAGAAGTAATAGTTGGCGAGGCAACTTCATGGAGACACGATTATGGAGATCATGATGATGGAGATCATGGTGTCATGCCGGTGACAAGATGATCATGGAGCCCCAAGATGGAGATCAAAGGAGCTATATGATATTGGCCATATCATGTCACTATTTGATTGCATGTGATGTTTATCATGTTTTTGCATCTTGTTTACTTAGAACGACGGTAGTAAATAAGATGATCCCTCATAATAATTTCAAGAAAGTGTTCCCCCTAACTGTGCACCGTTGCGACAGTTTGTTGTTTCGAAGCACCACGTGATGATCGAGTGTTAGATTCTAACGTTCACATACAACGGGTGTAAGACAGATTTACACACGCGAAACACTTAGGTTGACTTGACGAGCCTAGCATCTGTACAGACATGGCCTCGGAACAAAGAAGACCGAAAGGTCGAGCATTTGTCGTATAGAAGATACGATCAACATGAAGATGTTCACCGACGTTGACTAGTCCGTCTCACGTGATGATCGGACACGACCTAGTTGACTCGGATCATGTAATCACTTAGATGACTAGAGGGATGTCTATCTGAGTGGGAGTTCATAAGATGAACTTAATTATCCTGAACATAGTCAAAAAGATTTTGCAAATTATGTCATAGCTCGCGCTTTAGTTCTACTGTTTAGATATGTTCCTAGAGAAAATTTAGTTGAAAGTTGATAGTAGCAATTATGCGGACTAGGTCCGTAAACTGAGGATTGTCCTCATTGCTTCATAGAAGGCTTATGTCCTTAATGCACCGCTCAGTGTGCTGAACCTCGAACGTCGTCTGTGGATGTTGCGAACATCTGACATACATGTTTTGATGACTACATGATAGTTCAGTGCGTAATGCTAAACGGTTTAGAGTTGAGGCACCGAAAACGTTTTGAAACGTCGTGAAACATATGAGATGTTTCGAGGGCTGAAATTGGGATTTCAGGCTTGTGCCCACGTCAAGAGGTATAAGACCTCCGGCGATTTTCTTAACCTGCAAACTAAGGGAGAAAAGCTCAATTGTTGAGCTTGTGCTCAGATTGTCTGAGTACAACAATCATTTGAATCGAGTGGGAGTTGATCTTCCAGATGAGACAGTGATGTTTCTCCAAAGTCATTGCCACCAAGCTGCTAGAGCTTCGTGATGAACTATAATATATCAGGGACATATATGATGATCCTTGAGATATTCGCGATGTTTGACACCACAAAAGTAGAAATCAAGAAGGAGCATCAATTGTTGATGGTTGGCGAAACCACTAGTTTCAAGAAGGGCAAGGGCAAGAAGGGATACTTCATGAAACGGCAATTCAGCTACTGCTCTAGTGAAGAAACCCAAGGTTGAACCCAAACCCGAGACTCAGTGCTTCTGTAATAAGGGGAACAGCCACTGGAGCGGGATTACCCTAGATACTTGGTAGATGAGAAGGCTGGCAAGGTTGATAGAAGTATATTGGATTTACATTATGTTAATGTGTACTTTACTAGTACTCCTAGTAGCACCAGGGTATTAGATACCGGTTCGGTTGCTAAGTGTTAGTAACTCGAAATAAAAGCTACGGAATAAACGGAGACTAGCTAAAGGTGAGATGACGATATGTGTTGGAAGTGTTTCCAAGCTTGATGTGATCAAGCATCGCAGGCTCCCTCTACCATCGAGATTGGTGTTTGCGTTGAGCATAGACATGATTGGATTATGTCTATCGCAGTACGGTTATTCATTTAAGGAGAATAATGGTTACTCTGTTTATTTGAATGATACCTTCAATGGTCTTGCACCTAAAATGAATGGTTTATTGAATCTCGATCGTAGTGATACACATGTTCATGCCAAAAGATATGAGATAGTAATGATAGTACCACCTACTTGTGGCACTGCCACATAAGTCATATCGGTATAAAATGCATGAAGAAGCTCCATGTTGATGGATCTTTGGGCTCACTCATTTTTGAAAGGTTTGAGACATGCGGACCATGTCTATTGGTGTATATGCATGAAGAAACTCCATGCAAATGGACCGTTTGGACTCACTTGATTTTGAATCACTTGAGACATGCAAATCATACCACATGGGCAAGATGACTGAAAGCCTCGTTTTCAGTAAAATGGAACTAGAAAGCAACTTGTTGGAAGTAATACATTTTGATGTGTGCAGTCCAATGAGTGCTGAGGCGTGTAGTGGATATCGTTATGTTCTTACTTCACAGATGATTTGAGTAGATGTTGAGCACATTTACTTGATGAATCACAAGTCTGGATTATTGAAAGGTTCAAGTAATTTCAGGGTGAAGTTGAAAGATCGTCGTGACAAGAGGATAAAACATCTATGATATGATCATAGAGATGAATATCTGAATTGCGAGTTTGGCACAGAATTAAGACATTGTGGAAATTGTTTCACAACTAATACAGCCTGGAACACCATAGTGTGATGGTGTGTCCGAACATCATAACTGCACCCTATTGGATATGATGCATACCATGATGTCTCTTATCAAATTACCACGATAGTTTATGGGTTAGGCATTAGAGACAACCACATTCACTTTAAATAAGGCACCACGTAATTCCGATGAGATGACACCGTATGAACTATGGTTTAGAGAAACCTAAGCTGTCATTTCTTAAAAGTTTGGGGCTGTGACGCTTATGTGGAAAAGTTTCAGGCTAATAAGCTCGAACCCAAAGCGGATAAATGCATCTTCATAGGACACCCAAAATAGTTGGGTATACCTCCTATCTCAGATCCAAAAGCAATAAGGGATTGTTTCTAGAATCGGGTCCTATCTCAAGGAAAAGTTTCTCTCGAAAGAATTGAGTGGGAGGATGATGGAGACTTGATGAGGTTATTGAACCATCTCTTCAACTAGTGTGTGACAAGGCACAAGGAGTTGTTCCTGTGGCACCTACACCAATTGAAGTGGAAGCTTATGATAGTGATCATGAAACTTTAGATCAAGTCACTACCAAGCCTCGTGGGATGACAAGGATGCATACTACTTCAGAGTGGTACGTGATCCTGTCTTGAAAGTCGTGTTGCTAGACAACAATGAACCTACGAACTATGGAGAAGCGATGGTGGGCCTGGATTCCGATAAATGGCTCGAGGCCATAAAATCCGAGAGAGGATCCATGTATGAAAACAAAGTGTAGACTTTGGCAGAACGGCTCGATGGTCGTAATGCTATTGAGTACAGATGGATTTTAAAAGGAAGACGAACAATGATGGTAGGTATCACCATTAAGAAAGCTCGACTTGTCATTAAGATGTTTTCCGACAAGTTCAAGGAGTTGACTGCGATGAGACTTTCTCACTCGTAGCAATGCTAACAGTCTGTTGGAATTATATTAGCGATTACTGCATTATTTATGAAATCTTGCAGATAGGATATCAAAACATTGTTTCCTCGACGATTTTTGAGGAAAGGTTGTATGTGATACAACCGGAAGGTTTTGTCAATCCTGAAAGATGCTAATAAGTATGCAAAGCTCCAGCAATCCTTCTAAAGACTGGAGTAGGCATCTCGGAGTTGGAATGTATGCTTTGATGAGATGATCAAAGATTTTGGGTGTATACAAAGTTTATGAGAAACTTGTATTTCCAAAGAAGTGAGTGGGAGCACTATAGAATTTCTGAAGTATATGTTGTTGACATATTGTTGATCAGAAATGACGTAGAATTTCTGGAAAGCATATAGGGTTATTTGGAAAGTGTTTTCAATGGAAAGCCTGGATTAAGCTGCTTGAGCATCGAGCATCAAGATCTATAAGGATAGATCAAAACGCTTAATGGAACTTTCAAATGAGCACATACCTTGACATGATCTTGAAGGTGTTCAAGATGGATCAGTCAAAGAAGGAGTTCTTGCCTGAGTTGTAAGGTATGAAGTTAAGACTTAAAGCTCGACCACGGCAGAAGAAAGAGGAAGGACGAAGGTCGTCCCCTATGCTTTTATCATAGGCTCTCTACAGTATGCTATGCTGTGTACCGCACCTGAAGTGTGCCTTGCCATGAGTTAGTAAAGGGGTACAAGAGTGATCCAAGAATGGATCACAGACAACGGTCAAAGTTATCCTTAGTAACTAGTGGACTAAGGAATTTTCTCGATTATGGAGGTGATAAAGAGTTCGACGTAAAGAGTTACGTCGATGCAAGCTTAACGCCTATCCGGATAGCTCTGAGTAGAGATACCGGATATGTATAATGGAGCAACAATTTAGAATTTCTCCAAGTAGAACAGTTATTTGGAATAGCTCCAAATGTAGCGTAGTAGTTGCATCTACAAGATGACATAGAAATTTGCGAAGTACATACGGATCTGAATGTTGCAGACCCGTTGACTAAAACCTCTCTCACAAGCAACATGATCAAACCCAGAACTCTTTGAGTGTTAATCACATAGTGATGTGAACTAGATTATTGACTCTAGTAAACTCTTTGGATGTTGGTCACATGGCGATGTGACCTGTGAGTGTTAATCACATGGCGATGTGAACTAGATTATTGACTCTAGTGCAAGTGGGAGACTGTTGGAAATATGCCCTAGAGGCAATAATAAATTAGTTATTATTATATTTCCTTGTTCATGATAATCATTTATTATCCATGCTAGAATTGTATTGATAGGAAACTCAGATACATGTGTGGATACATAGATAACACCATGTCCCTAGTAAGCCTCTAGTTGACTAGCTCGTTGATCAATAGATGGTTACGGTTTCCTGACCATGGACATTGGATGTCATTGATAACGGGATCACATCATTAGGAGAATGATGTGATGGACAAGACCCAATCCTAAGCATAGCACTAGATCGTGTAGTTCGTATGCTAAAGCTTTTCTAATGTCAAGTATCATTTCCTTAGACCATGAGATTGTGCAACTCCCGGATACCGTAGGAGTGCTTTCGGTGTGCCAAACGTCACAACGTAACTGGGTGGCTTTAAAGGTACACTACGGGTATCTCCGAAAGTGTCTGTTGGGTTGGCACGAATCGAGACTGGGATTTGTCACTCCGTGTAAACGGAGAGGTATCTCTGGGCCCACTCGGTAGGACATCATCATAATGTGCACAATGTGATCAAGGAGTTGATCATGGGATGACGTGTTACGGAACGAGTAAAGAGACTTGCCGGTAACGAGATTGAACAAGGTATCGGGATACCGACGATCGAATCTCGGGCAAGTATCGTACCGATAGACAAAGGGAATTGTATACGGGATTGATTAAGTCCTTGACATCGTGGTTCATCCGATGAGATCATCATGGAACATGTGGGAGCCAACATGGGTATCCAGATCCCGCTGTTGGTTATTGACTGGAGAACGTCTCGGTCATGTCTGCATGGTTCTCGAACCCGTAGGGTCTACACACTTAAGGTTCGATGACGCTAGGGTTATAAAGGAAGTTTGTATGAGGTTACCGAATGTTGTTCGGAGTCCCGGATGAGATTCCGGATGTCACGAAGAGTTCCGGAATGGTCCGGAGGTAAAGATTTATATATAGGAAATCCTGTTTCCGCCATCGGGACAAGTTTCGGGGTCATCGGTATTGTACCGGGACCACCGGAAGGGTCCCAGGGGTCCACCGGGTGGGGCCACCTGCCCCGGGGGGCCACATGGGCTGTAGGGGGTGCGCCTTGGACTACATGGGCCAAGGGCACCAGCCCCAAGAGGCCCACGCACCTAGGGTTTCAAGAAAGGAAGAGTCCCACAAGGGGAATGCACCCCTAGGTGCCTTAGGGGGGAGGGAAACCTCCCTTGGCCGCCGCCCCCTAGGAGATTGGATCTCCTAGGGCCGGCGCCCCCCCCTTGGGCTCCCTATATATAGTGGGGAAGGAGGGCCTCTCAAGACACACCTTTTTCCTTTGGTGCAGCCCTTCCCCTCTCCCAAGTCCTTCTCCTCTCCCGTGGTGCTTGGTGAAGCCCTACAGGATTGCCACGCTCCTCCACCACCACCACGCCGTTGTGCTGCTGTTGGATGGAGTCTTCCTCAACCTCTCCCTCTCTCCTTGCTGGATCAAGGCGTGGGAGACATCGTCGGGCTGTATGTGTGTTGAACGCGAAGGTGCCGTCCGTTCGGCGCTAAGATCATCGGTGATTTGGATCACGACGAGTACGACTCCATCAACCCCGTTCTCTTGAACGCTTCCGCTTAGCAATCTACAAGGGTATGTAGATGCACTCTCCTTCCCCTCGTTGCTGGTTTCTCCATAGATAGATCTTGGTGACACGTAGGAAAATTTTGAATTTCTGCTACGTTCCCCTACAGTGGCATCATGAGCTAGGTCTATGCGTAGTTTCTATGCACGAGTAGAACACAAAGTAGTTGTGGGCGTTGATTTTGTTCAATATGCTTGCCGTTACTAGTCTTATCTTGATTCGGCGGCATCGTGGGATGAAGCGGCCCGGACCGACCTTACACGTACTCTTATGTGAGACTGGTTCCACCGACTGACATGCACTAGTTGCATAAGGTGGCTAGCGGGTGTCTGTCTCTCCCACTTTAGTCGGATCGGATTCGATGAAAAGGGTCCTTATGAAGGGTAAATAGCAATTGGCATATCACGTTGTGGTCTTTGCGTAGGTAAGAAACGTTCTTGCTAGAAACCCATAGCAGCCACGTAAAACATGCAAACAACAATTAGAGGACGTCTAACTTGTTTTTGTAGGGTATGCTATGTGATGTGATATGGCCAAAAGGATGTGATGAATGATATATGTGATGTATGAGATTGATCATGTTCTTGTAATAGGAATCACGCCTTGCATGTCGATGAGTATGACAACCGGCAGGAGCCATAGGAGTTGTCTTAATTTATTTATGACCTGCGTGTCAACATAAACGTCATGTAATTACTTTACTTTATTGCTAAACGTTAGCTGTAGTAGTAAAAGTAATAGTTGGCGAGGCAAGTTCATGGAGACACGATGATGGAGATCATGGTGTCATGCCAGTGACAAGATGATCATGGAGCCCCAAGATGGAGATCAAAGGAGCTATATGATATTGGCCATATCATGTCACTATTTGATTGCATGTGATGTTTAGCATGTTTTTGCATCTTGTTTACTTAGAACGACGGTAGTAAATAAGATGATCCCTCATAATAATTTCAAGAAAGTGTTCCCCCTAACTGTGCACCGTTGCGATAATTCGTTGTTTCGAAGCACCACGTGATGATCGAGTGTTAGATTCTAACGTTCACATACAACGGGTGTAAGACAGATTTACACACGCGAAACACTTAGGTTGACTTGACGAGCCTAGCATGTGTACAGACATGGCCTCGGAACACAGAAGACCGAAAGGTCGAGCATGAGTCATATAGAAGATACGATCAACATGAAGATGTTCACCGACGTTGACTAGTCCGTCTCACGTGATGATAGGACACGGCCTAGTTGACTCGGATCATGTAATCACTTAGATGACTAGAGGGATGTCTATCTGAGTGGGAGTTCATAAGATGAACTTAATTATCCTGAACATAGTCAAAAGGATTTTGCAAATTATGTCGTAGCTCGCGCTTTAGTTCTACTATTTAGATATGTTCCTAGAGAAAATTTAGTTGAAAGTTGATAGTAGCAATTATGCAGACTAGGTCCGTAAACTGAGGATTGTCCTCATTGCTTCATAGAAGGCTTATGTCCTTAATGCACCGCTCAGTGTGCTGAACCTCGAACATCGTCTGTGGATGTTGCGAACATCTGACATACACGTTTTGATGACTACATGATAGTTCAGTGCGTAATGCTAAACGGTTTAGAGTTGAGGCACCGAAAACGTTTTGAAACGTCGTGAAACATATGAGATGTTTCGAGGGCTGAAATTGGGCTTTCAGGCTTGTGCCCACGTCAAGAGGTATAAGACCTCCAACGATTTTCTTAACCTGCAAACTAAGGGAGAAAAGCTCAATTGTTGAGCTTGTGCTCAGATTGTCTGAGTACAACAATCATTTGAATCGAGTGGGAGTTGATCTTCCAGATGAGACAGTGATGTTTCTCCAAAGTCATTGCCACCAAGCTGCTAGAGCTTCGTGATGAACTATAATATATCAGGGACATATGTGATGATCCTTGAGATATTCGCGATGTTTGACACCACAAAAGTAGAAATCAAGAAGGAGCATCAATTGTTGATGGTTGGCGAAACCACTAGTTTCAAGAAGGGCAAGGGCAAGAAGGGATACTTCATGAAACGGCAATTCAGTTGCTGCTCTAGTGAAGAAACCCAAGGCTGAACCCAAACCCGAGACTAAGTGCTTCTGTAATAAGGGGAACAACCACTGGAGCGGGATTACCCTAGATACTTGGTAGATGAGAAGGCTGGCAAGGTTGATAGAAGTACATTGGATGTACATTATGTTAAAGTGTACTTTACTAGTACTCCTAGTAGCACCAGGGTATTAGATACCGGTTCGGTTGCTAAGTGTTAGTAACTCGAAATAAAAGCTACGGAATAGACGGAGACTAGCTAAAGGTGAGATGACGATATGTGTTGGAAGTGTTTCCAAGCTTGATGTGATCAAGCATCGCACGCTCCCTCTACCATCGAGATTGGTGTTTGCGTTGAGCATAGACATGATTGGATTATGTCTATCATAGTACGATTATTCATTTAAGGAGAGTAATGGTTACTCTGTTTATTTGAATGATACCTTCAATGGTCTTGCACCTAAAATGAATGGTTTATTGAATCTCGATCGTAGTGATACACATGTTCATGCCAAAAGATATGAGATAGTAATGGTAGTACCACCTACTTGTGGCACTGCCACATAAGTCATATCGGTATAAAATGCATGAAGATGCTCCATGTTGATGGATCTTTGGGCTCACTCGTTTTTGAAAGTTTTGAGACATGCGGACCATGTCTATTGGTGTATATGCATGAAGAAACTCCATGCAAATGGACCGTTTGGACTCACTTGATTTTGAATCACTTGAGACATGCAAATCATACCACATGGGCAAGATGACTGAAAGCCTCGTTTTTAGTAAAATGGAACTAGAAAGCAACTTGTTGGAAGTAATACATTTTGATGTGTGCAGTCCAATGAGTGCTAAGGCGTGTAGTGGATATCGTTATGTTCTTACTTCACAGATGATTTGAGTAGATGTTGAGCACATTTACTTGATGAATCACAAGTCCGAATTATTGAAAGGTTCAAGTAATTTCAGGGTGAAGTTGAAAGATCGTCGTGACAAGAGGATAAAATATCTATGATATGATCATAGAGATGAATATCTGAATTGCGAGTTTGGCACAGAATTAAGACATTGTGGAAATTGTTTCACAACTAATACAGCCTGGAACACCATAGTGTGATGGTGTGTCCGAACATCATAACTGCACCCTATTGGATATGATGCATACCATGATGTCTCTTATCGAATTACCACGATAGTTTATGGGTTACGCATTAGAGACAACCACATTCACTTTAAATAAGGCACCACGTAATTCCGATGAGATGACACCGTATGAACTATGGTTTAGAGAAACCTAAGTTGTCATTTCTTAAAAGTTTGGGGCTGTGACGCTTATGTGGAAAAGTTTCAGGCTGATAAGCTCGAACCCAAAGAGGATAAATGCATCTTCATAGGACACCAGAAACAGTTGGGTATACCTCCTGTCTCAGATCCAAAAGCAATAAGGGATTGTTTCTAGAATCGGGTCCTTTCTCGAGGAAAAGTTTCTCTCGAAAGAATTGAGTGGGAGGATGATGGAGACTTGATGAGGTTATTGAACCATCTCTTCAACTAGTGTGTGACAGGGCACAGGGAGTTGTTCCTGTGGCACCTACACCAATTGAAGTGGAAGCTTATGATAGTGATCATGAAACTTCAGATCAAGTCACTACCAAGCCTCGTGGGATGACAAGGATGCGTACTACTTCAGAGTGGTACGTGATCCTGTCTTGAAAGTCGTGTTGCTAGACAACAATGAACCTACGAACTATGGAGAAGCGATGGTGGGCCCGGATTCCGATAAATGGCTCGAGGCCATAAAATCTGAGAGAGGATCCATGTATGAAAACAAAGTATAGACCTTGGCAGAATGGCTCGATGGTCGTAATGCTATTGAGTACAGATGGATTTTAAAAGGAAGACGGACAATGATGGTAGGTATCACCATTAAGAAAGCTCGACTTGTCGTTAAGATGTTCTCCGACAAGTTCAAGGAGTTGACTGCGATGAGACTTTCTCACTCGTAGCGATGCTAAGAGTCTGTTGGAATTATATTAGCGATTACTGCATTATTTATGAAATCTTGCAGATAGGATATCAAAACATTGTTCCCTCGATGATTTTTGAGGAAAGGTTGTATGTGATACAACCGGAAGGTTTTGTCAATCCTAAAAGATGCTAATAAGTATGCAAAGCTCCAGCAATCCTTCTAAGGACTGGAGTAGGCATCTCGGAGTTGGAATGTATGCTTTGATGAGATGATCAACGATTTTGGGTGTATACAAAGTTTATGAGAAACTTGTATTTCCAAAGAAGTGAGTGGGAGCACTATAGAATTTCTGAAGTATATGTTGTTGACATATTGTTGATCAGAAATGACGTAGAATTTCTGGAAAGCATATAGGGTTATTTGGAAAGTGTTTTCAATGGAAAGCCTGGATTAAGCTGCTTGAGCATTGAGCATCAAGATCTATAAGGATAGATCAAAACGCTTAATGGAACTTTCAAATGAGCACATACCTTGACATGATCTTGAAGGTGTTCAAGATGGATCAGTCAAAGAAGGAGTTCTTGCCTGAGTTGTAAGGTATGAAGTTAAGACTTAAAGCTCGACCACGGCAGAAGAAAGAGGAAGGACGAAGGTCGTCCCCTATGCTTTTATCATAGGCTCTCTATAGTATGCTATGCTGTGTACCGCACCTGAAGTGTGCCTTGCCATGAGTTAGTCAAGGGGTACAAGAGTGATCCAAGAATGGATCACAGACAGCGGTCAAAGTTATCCTTAGTAACTAGTGGACTAAGGAATTTTCTCGATTATGGAGGTGATAAAGAGTTCGACGTAAAGAGTTACGTTGATGCAAGCTTAACACCTATCCGGATAGCTCTGAGTAGAGATACCGGATATGTATAATGGAGCAACAATTTCGAATTTCTCCAAGTAGAACAGTTATTTGGAATAGCTCCAAATGTAGCGTAGTAGTTGCATCAATAAGATGACATAAAAATTTGCGAAGTACATACGGATCTGAATGTTGCAGACCCGTTGACTAAAACCTCTCTCACAAGCAACATGATCAAACCCAGAACTCTTTGAGTGTTAATCACATAGTGATGTGAACTAGATTATTGACTCTAGTAAACTCTTTGGATGTTGGTCACATGGCGATGTGACCTGTGAGTGTTAATCACATGGCGATGTGAACTAGATTATTGACTCTAGTGCAAGTGGGAGACTGTTGGAAATATGCCCTAGAGGCAATAATAAATTAGTTATTATTATATTTCCTTGTTCATGATAATCGTTTATTATCCATGCTAGAATTGTATTGATAGGAAACTAAGATACATGTGTGGATACATAGACAACACCATGTCCCTAGTAAGCCTCTAGTTGACTAGCTCGTTGATCAATAGATGGTTACGGTTTCCTGACCATGGACATTGGATGTCATTGATAACGGGATCACATCATTAGGAGAATGATGTGATGGACAAGACCCAATCCTAAGCATAGCACTAGATCGTGTAGTTCGTATGCTAAAGCTTTTCTAATGTCAAGTATCATTTCCTTAGACCATGAGATTGTGCAACTCCCGGATACCGTAGGAGTGCTTTGGGTGTGCCAAACGTCACAACGTAACTGGGTGGCTATAAAGGTACACAACAGGTATCTCCGAAAGTGTCTGTTGGGTTGGCACGAATCGAGACTGGGATTTGTCGCTCCGTGTAAACGGAGAGGTATCTCTGGGCCCACTCGGTAGGACATCATCATAATGTGCACAATGTGATCAAGGAGTTGATCACGGGATGATGTGTTACGGAACGAGTAAAGAGACTTGCCGGTAATGAGATTGAACAAGGTATCGGGATACCGACGATCGAATCTCGGGTAAGTATCGTACCGATAGACAAAGGGAATTGTATACGGGATTGATTAAGTCCTTCACATCGTGGTTCATCCGATGAGATCATCATGGAACATGTAGGAGCCAACATGGGTATCCAGATCCCGCTGTTGGTTATTGACTGGAGAACGTCTCGGTCATGTCTGCATGGTTCCCGAACCCGTAGGGTCTACACACTTAAGGTTCGATGACGCTAGGGTTATAAAGGAAGTTTGTATGTGGTTACCGAATGTTGTTCGGAGTCCCAGATGAGATCCCGGACATCAGGATGTGTTCCGGAATGGTCCGGAGGTAAAGATTTATATATAGGAAATCCTGTTTCGGCCATCGGGACAAGTTTCGGGGTCATCGGTATTGTACCGGGACCACCGGAAGGGTCCCGGGGGTCCACCGGGTGGGGCCACCTGCCCCGGGGTGGCCACATGGGCTGTAGGGGGTGCGCCTTGGCCTACATGGGCCAAGGGCACCAGCCCCAAGAGGCCCATGCGCCTAGGGTTTCAAGAAAGGAAGAGTCCCACAAGGGGAAGGCACCCCTAGGTGCCTTGGGGGGGAGGGAAACCTCCCTTGGCCGCCGCCCCCCTAGGAGATTGGATCTCCTAGGGCCGGCGCCCCCCCCCTTGGGCTCCCTATATATAGTGGGGAAGGAGGGCCTCTCAAGACACACCTTTTTCCTTTGGTGCAGCCCTTCCCCTCTCCCAAGTCCTTCTCCTCTCCCGTGGTGCTTGGCGAAGCCCTGCAGGATTGCCACGCTCCTCCACCACCACGACGCCATTGTGCTGCTGTTGGATGGAGTCTTCCTCAACCTCTCCCTCTCTCCTTGCTAGATCAAGGCATGGGAGACATCGTCGGGCTGTACGTGTGTTGAACGCGGAGGTGCCATCCGTTCGGTGCTAAGATCATCGGTGATTTGGATCACGACGAGTACGACTCCATCAACCCTGTTCTCTTGAATGCTTCCGCTTAGCGATCTACAAGGGTATGTAGATGCACTCTCCTTCCCCTCGTTGCTGGTCTCTCCATAGATAGATCTTGGTGACACGTAGGAAAATTTTGAATTTTTGCTACGTTCCCCTACACCGCCGACAAAGCGATGCGGCTACGACGATTACTATCTCATCGCGGTGTTCGACATAAGGATTGCCATCAATGCAGGAGGCAGTAACGGCAGAGGCTGGCGCATGTTGGGGGCGGCAGATTTGTACCCCTACACATTCTAAGACGTCGTGCGCCATCTAGGCCGCATCTTCGCGGTGACAAGCCAGGGGACTTGTTTCATCTGGTTGACATCCTACGGTATGGGAGATTACAAACGGAATGCACAAACCATCATTTGCATCCCTAGCGGTACTCCATTATTTTGCAGGGACCAGTCATCCCCCGATCAAAATAAGATCGCCCATCCTGGATGTGCATTTGCATCCGCGATTTGGTCTAACCTGGAACCTTGTAGCTGACTTTGGCATATTGGGAAACTATCTTAGCAGTCGTTACCCATGGTACCACTTATGTGCAACATGGTCACATAATCTACCATGACCGGACCGTCACCATCTACCCAGGTATTCCATTTTTAACCCTCTCACCTTCTCTTTCATTGTTGTACTAGTAGTATACTTTGTAGTACTAGTAGGAGTACTTTTTACCTTGGAGGACGCGTATAGCTAGCTAGGCCCTTGAAGACTTGAACCCACTAGCTGCCACCATTTTTGTTTTTCCATGTCTTACTATCTCATCCATGTAGCCAAGAGTGGCTATATATAATAAGCCGGTTATTTTACTTCCTCTATACCAGAGTAGTACTATTTGCTGCACAGTATTACTGACTGCCACATTTGAGCACAACATTATTATGCATGGACCTTGACTATGTACGTCACCATGTGTCCAGATCTGGGATGCCGTGTGTAGCAGATTAACGGCGCCGAGTTCGACCCCCGTGATGCTACGTGGGTGCCGAGGAACACTCTTGGAGAGTACTCGCTTTTCATCGGGGACAGCAACCCCATTGTGAAGCGGATGCCACCTTCCGTGCACGACACGGATGGCCTGCCGTTCATGAAGCATGGTTGTGTCTTCAGTGCACACCGCCGGATGAATGACATGCTGGGACACGCTATCCCTGATTTATGTCGCTTTAGCTTGGATGAGTCTCCATCGTGTGGAACCGGACTAGAAAGCTGCGACAATGATTCCCGTTTCCCACCGCTATGGATCGTGCCATCCATTAAGAACACCTGGGACTGGAACCTGGAGGAGGACATGTAGTCCATCTATAACGTGTAAGTGGAGTACGGTAATTGTGAACGGTAGCGCTGTGAATATATGTAGACTAGTCGTGCACAAATTTATCACATGAGTTAGAGATGAACTTGTGTGGCATACTGGCATTTGTCCTCTAGAATTTATTACTAGTAAATGTGTTATGTGTACGTGCAACTTGTGTGGTTGTTGCACGGGCTCCAACACACTCTTTGAGAAAAAAAGGTGGCATAGCTTTGGATATACGTGACGTGGCGGCATCATACAGTAGCATCGTTCACTATAGTTGTACTAGTACACTCCTACTAGGACAACAAATCCTATAAAACCTTGCGCTTGGCACTTTGCCTCTTCGGGAGGTTCAACAGTTCGTACTCGTGTGAACCTTGCACTTGGCTCTTCGCCTCTTCGGAAGGTCCAACAATGATGGTACTACAGTACAATATGCTTCTGGCAATCTGACACCGATTGAACTGCTGCACGTCCACCGCGAGGGCGAGGGAGAGGGAGAGGGCGCTGTAGTCAAAACCCTCTCCTCGTCCTGCGAACCACCGCGCACGTTGGCGAGGGAGAGGCGTAGTAAGCAAGCTTCTCCTCATTCGGCGAGTTGACGGGACACATCAAAGCAGTACTAGTACTACTAGTAGTAGTCCATACTGTGTCCTTTCCGATTAATATGGCTTAATTTGAAACGATAAAAATACACTGGCGGTCAACGTATGTAACAGTATGCTCTTTACGGTCACTATATATAGTTTTGCGGCGATTATGCGATCACTAGCTCATCGTAGAGCACCGTATTGCACCCTACTGACCGCCCACATAGTCGACGTGGCACTTTGTTGACTGGTTAAATTGTCACCTGGTTTCTGGGTCCCACCTGTCAGTTGGCAGAGCAAAGAAATCAGTTAAACAAAACTTTACGCGGGCGCGACACGAGTCCAACCCTTGCGCGCGAACCGTCCTGGCTGTGTATGTGAGTGCATGCACGTGTCCTCCCTCGGTCTTCCAACAAAGAGTGTACTATATGATGTACATCTACACTTCCAATGCATTTAGCCTTTAATCTAAATCGATATTGATTGACTAATGCACCAACTTGTGCTATAGGTATAGGCTACATGTCTATCCTTAATTACAGCATGCAACGACCTTCATTTAATCTTCTTATCTCAATGGTCGCATGCACACATAAGTCTGCTACTTTTGGGCGTTAATTATACCCTGGTCAATGTGTAAATCTCTAAATGTACAGTCTTTCACGGACGTAGGGAGTAGGTTGAGCACTTGAGCGTGAGTGTGTGTGTTGCGTCGTGTGCTGTGTGCCGCATGGGTGCGTGAGTGTTGCGTGCGTCCATGTGTACGTGTGAGTGTTGCATGTTGCATGCATGCATGGGGCTTACTCCCTCCCATTGACATGTTCATATTTCAAGCTTCCTCTGTTCCCTCCATATGGTGATACTCCCTCTGTTCCCAAATAGTACAGAGTAAAAGCCTCCCTCTGTTCCCAAATATGGAGTATTTGTCTTTCTACAGATTTCAACAAGTGACTAGGTACGGAGCAAAATGAGTGAAGTGAGCGTAGAGGCATAGGGATATTGTAGAAAGGAAGTCCTCGCGATCCATTTATTCCCCATCTCGGTCAGAGAGAACTATTCAACTAGTCTTCGCAGTGAAGTGACAATACGCGCTGCAGCAGATGGGACACGTAATTAATAAGCTGAACCAGCATGTTGGTGTTACTAAATCAGCCTTACCCAGTACTGCCATCATGTTTGCCAGTAGAGCACGCTTCCGCAAATACGCCTACGCACCTCTGTCCTCCATTAACTGACATATGGGCCCTGTTGTGGTAGACCCACATGTCATCGGTGTAACTATTTACACTCCGAAGGACGGTATATCCTGGTAGTAGTACTAGTAGAATTGAGATTGAATGCACTTTCTTCCCCGTCTTCCACTCTTCTTCCTCCTCTCTTCTTCTTCCTTCTCTCTTCCCCATCGTCGGCCGCACACCATTTACCCCCGCTCATTGCTCGCCCGCCCGTGCCATCTTCCTTGGTAGCTCATGCGTACCATATCCCCCCGCTCACTGCTCGGCCATATGAGGAGAAGCTTCTTCGCTCGCCCGCCTGAATCCACTTCCCCGCTGGCTTGCAGGCACCGAAAACCCAATTGGCAGAACCGACTGACACGCAGAGCTGCGAATGGAATTCCCTCCCCGATGTTCTCTTGGAGCAGATCTGTAGTCGTATGGACCTACTTACCACCGTCCATCTGGCCGCATGCTCGGTGTCTTTGTACCGTCTACTCGTTTGCAACCGGCCGGCTCTTTTCAAGACACCCTGCTTGCTGATGCCCGATCCTCGCAGGTGGCCCAGACACCGACTTGACGATCCTACGGAGGTTGCCGTGGTGCCCCTCGACATGCTACCACTACCCGCCCACCTGTCCTTCATTCACGGCCACTACTGGGCGGGCATGAAGGCCAACTGGATCGTCCTCATCCACCACACCGGTAGTCCGTGGCGTCTCGTGGATATCTACACCCAGCGAGAGATCACCCTTCCATCATTGGATACCGCCGCCATCGAGCCTCGCGGCCCGCCGGACACTCCTGCCTACTACGCACAAGACGCGTCAACTTTTGGCTCGACCTCTGTTTGCAGAAAGTTGTAATCTGCGAAGTGCCCACACCATCAGAAGACTACATGTATTACAAGCTCATTGCCTTGTTCAACAAGGGATTAGTCTATCTGGAATCTGGTCGCCATACATGGTTATGGCTCATCATCAATCATGTTGAGGAAACATTTCTGTCTGATTTTATAGTGCATGTTGGCATCGTTTACGCGGTCGACGCACAGATTGGCTACCTATATTGGTGGAATCTATCATCGTGTAATTGTTC
This sequence comes from Triticum aestivum, assembly GCF_018294505.1. Lineage (NCBI taxonomy): Eukaryota > Viridiplantae > Streptophyta > Magnoliopsida > Poales > Poaceae > Triticum > Triticum aestivum. Next base: position 494,939,477 of record NC_057794.1, on the reverse strand, counting down.
TATCTCATCTCATCTTTACCTTATGAATACGACTGCCTGCTCATTTGTTACAAATTTAGAATGCATAGCATGTCTATAACCACATCATTGCTATATGTTCCTCTCATTTCCTAGATTTTTATGACCACACATGTTATTGTTAGAGTTGATATGAGAACAATTCGCATCTAATGATTGTTAGAATACATATTATGAGCATAACATCATGATTGCTATATGTTACTCTCGTTTACAAGATTTTTATAACAATGCATGTTATTGCTTAGAGTTGATATGAGAACAGTAGTAGTAAGTGCTATGGTAGAATATGAGTAGGCGTTGTCATAGTTGTTTTCCTCTCATTGTTACATGATGTTTGAACCATGACATATTGCTAGAATATGAAAGCCATTGGCTTATTTTTTTTAACTTGGGGTATGATTATGACCACGACATTGCAATTCTCTATCTATGATATGTGTCACTGTTATAATAATCTTAATTCCACACATACTCTGAACATGATTGTTTATTTTTGTCCTTTTGGTCTCCAATTTGAATTGTTGCCGCAGACGCAAATGTGCTGGCCTTCATGATTCCAGGACCTGGAATCATACCAGCCGCTGGGTGGTGGTTTATCGCTCGTTTAGCTGACGGCGGTCATTTGATGCTCATTCGCACGTACCAAATTGACCAAACCATTACATCAAACCACATGCAGTACAATGCGTGGGGCGTTCGTGACATTGATGGCTATGGCTGCTTCGTGTTCAAGAAAGATCCCAGCTCCGTTGGGCCAGACGTATTCAACTGGAGGCGAGTTTACAACCTCGGCGACCACTCCTTGTTCCTCGGGCTCAATTATCCGATCATCCAACCAATCATTGATCATATCACCGGCGATGATTACTGTGCTATGCAACTTCCATTCGCGAGGGGGGGCTTTGTTTACACATCATACCATGGGTTTCATGAATCACCATATCCAGAGATTCGTCGACACAGCTTGTTGCCAGATAATCTTCAGTGTGTGAAAGGCATCAAGCTTCCATGCGATGGATGGCTTTTGCAAACCCGACATGTGGCGATGTGGTTCATGCCAACAGCAAATATGCACAACTTGATTCGTGTTCATATCTAGACTGAGCCATGTATTCTGCTGCTGTAGCACGACCCTCTTTTGTTGGATATTATGTACTGTTGTTAGTTTGAAGCACTCCTCTGGTTTGAAGGAAAGATACCTTCCTGGGATCAAGTGCATCCTAACTCACCTGCGTAGGATGTACTGATAATGATGATGGAGATGCTGTGCAGAAGCCATATATATGGTCGTGCTATTCGTCACCCTGGGTGAGGAATAGTTATTCTTCACCCCCCTCTATTTTACCATCAATGCCCCGTAATTTTACGTTCCGTAACTTTTTTCTTATTTCCGACGTAAAATGACACCGTAAGAAAATATATAATCGTTGTAAAAAATATTTTATGTTATGTAAAATTACAAACATAAAAACATAGTGTAAAATACACATAAACTGTAACTTTTCTTGTCTTATGACCTATATTTTTATTTTCTTATGCCAAATTTTACGTAATGAATCAATAGGAATGTAACTATTTAAATTGCAAACGTAATTTAATTATGAAATGATCGTAAGATTACCTCGGGTGAAGAATAACTTATTCTGCACCCTGGGTGATGAATTGTAACACTTTATATATACTATATATATATATCAGTTAGGCTTCAAGTGCATACTTGTTAGTTAAACCTATGTATAAATTGTGAGACTAAATACGACTAGTGAGTAGTACAGTAGCAGTACTAGTATACATCGGTCAAATTATTCATCATGTCCACACATTGAATTGACGTGACAACACGCTGCGCGTGAGGTGACACAAGAATCCCGGTGGCGTGTTCGGGTATTCTGGACTTCAGATTTGAAGTACCACTTATCTGTCGAAATCTTTCATCATTCACTTAAAACAGTCGATTCATCATACATTGAGTACCATATAACTGGAATTACCAATGCAAGTCGAAGAAGGATTGGCCCGTGCTGCCGGCTGGCGTCAAGTTCGATCCCACGGATCAGGAGCTGATCGAGCACCTTGAGGCCAAAGTGAGTGCTGAAAGCGCGAGATTTCAGTCTCTCATCAATTTGTTCATACCAACCATCGATAGCGAGCACGACATATGTTACACCCAACATGAGAAACTTCCAGGTAAGACACCGATCGGCCGTCTACTTGCACAAACATATTCCTTTGTTTATAGCTCTATTTTTATTTTTAGACGCATACCTGGTGAAGCAATTACAATTTGACAGTTAATAAAAAGTGAAACAAGTGACTGCAACATGCCAAAGATGTTATGATAATGCCAACTAGCTACACTAAAACCTGTATTCCACAATACTGCAGGTATCACACTAAGTGGCCTAAGGAAGCATTTCTTCCAGCGCAATTCTAGGGCGTTCAAAAGTGGCGCATGGACGGCATGCAGTCGGAGTGCGGCATGCACGCGATGTGGCACAAGACCGGCAATACCTTGCCGGTGATGGTCAACGGTCGGCAGACGGGCAGCAAAAAAGGTTCTAGTGCTGCACACTAATAAGAACTTCGACCCGCAGAGGACCAACTTGGTGATGCACCAGTACCACCTCGGGGACCTGGAGCAAGAGAAGGAGCGGGAGCTGCTCCTCTGCAAGATTTTCTACCAGACAAACACAAGGGCCAGGAGTAAAAAGATTATAAGTTAGTTTGGTATTGGTAGTTGTACTACCATGTCGTCCGCAAGTTGGTATTGTTGTGAACGATCTTTTGGTATGAACTTGCATTTGCTTCCAACCATCATGTCGTGGGTCGACGTGGATATAAAGCTGAATCATTTGTTTCGAAACGAATTTCCAGGCACCTGATTTTTATTTGATGGGTAGCATAAGAACCTACCGTTCGAATTCCTAGTTCTCCAATTTTTTTGAAACAAGTGCATGCACTTATTATCACGATAAAAAACAATATCTGTGCTGCATCCCAATTATCAGTCTATACTTGCAGAATTCTCTCGTTTATTGAGCACGTATATTGTTTTTTCAGGTCGAGCAAGTTTCAACTGGGCTGTAGATTGCCCAGGGTTGTTTTGTTTTTAACAGGCCCAGCCCATGACGACAACGGGGCACAAAGATCCAGCAGGTATCTATTGGCCTCTAGCCCGCCAGCGTTAGTTATATTTTGTCTTACAATATCCGCGGGTAGTTTTTTTACTGAATCAAACACACAGCCCAGTTCTATTTTCCTCTTTAAATGCATGTCCTACATCCGTTTTCTAATCTCTACCTATAGTTTTACTAGTTCATATACATGTGTCATTATATTGAAAACACATAAAATTCCCTTTTCATATTTACATCCTTATTTTTATTGTTTTTCCCACCCAGCGCTGATTTTTTTACCACTGGTTTTCCCTTAAACCAACTAAATTGTCCCATGTCTTATTTGCTTACAAAAACAAAATGATTTTTTTGGCAAATCAATAAGTTCTTAAAAATGTTTATCATTTCGGGATTACAACAGTTCGGACTCCACCGAAATATGCAAAATAAGGTTGGACTTTTTGACCATGGTCCTAGGCAGAAGATGGGCTGTAATAAATTACTTAAGAATTAGCAAATGGGCTGCAAATTATAAAAAATAGCAAATGGGCTTTATGTTGTCTGCCACAGATTTGGAGGCTGACTTGTGGGCCTACTAAGTTCATGCGTACACAAGGTTTCTCAAAAAAGAAACTTAGTCAACAATCGACTCTACCAGCGTCAGACCGTTAGATGTCAATCTAACGGCAATCGTGTTTCTTCAGTCTCTGATCTTCCTGCCCCAGCCGCCCAAACCAGCACCATTGGAACAGCCTACTCCCGCCTCCCGTGGCCGGCAGTGCTGCCGGAAAGGCCTCACGGCCCCACCATACTTGCATCCCTGGCTTGTCTATCCCTCTACTCACCCACACCTCCTGTTATTTTCCGGCGACGGCAGCCGAACCAGTCAACCCTCGTACTCTCCACCGCGTGGGCAGCCACTGCCATGTCTTCCCCGGCTCCGTGTCGTTCCCTTCGTAGGCCTCGCTGTCGTCCACCGCCCTGGTGCTCTAGGCGCGGCGTGGTCAACGATGTCCATCCAACGACCGTAGTGCTTCTTCAACCTCTGGTCTTCTTGCCCCAGCCGCCCAAAGCAGCACCGATCGTGCTGCATGCTCCTGCCTCCCATGGCCGGCTGTGCTGCCGCGGAGACCTCACCGTCCCCATACTACTCCCACCATTGGCCAGGCCATCCCTCCACTCACTCACTCCCCCTGTTATTCTGCGGCGACGGCAGCCTCACACTGCAGCCGAACCAGTGAATCCTCGTACTCCTCTCCGTGTGGGCATCCACTGCCGCGTCTTCCCCCGCTCCACGTCGTCCCCTTCCTAGGCCTCGCTGTCGTCCACCGCCGTGGTCCTCTCGGCGCGGCGTGGTCAATGTGGTCAACGGCCGACTTCCATCAGAAAAGTACTGTACGTGGAGAGGCTGACAGCTGGGTCCACGGCAGCCGCAAGGAAGTGCCTCCTTATTACACGCAAAATAATTATTCCTCCACCTGACAGTAGGGACCCACCGGACGGGCCACCAGTATTTTGCGGAAAAAATGTTTCCCCCCTGACTGCTGGAATCCACCGGACAGGCCACCGTATTTTGCGAAAAAAAACGTTTTCCCCTGACTGCTGGGACCCACCGGACGGACCACCGTATTTTGCAAAAAAAACGTTCCCCCCCGCTGTCAACTCGGACCCACCGGAAGTGCCTCCTTATTACGCACAGAAAAATGAATACTCCCCCTGCTAGCTGGGACCCACCATGGTTGGAGGCTGACTTGTGGGCCTACTAAGTTGACGAGGATGGAGGGCTTTGTCAACTTAGTCAATATGAACGATTCTAGCTCCAGTGACCGTATGATGTCCATCCAACGGCTGTAGTGCTTCTTCAACCTCTCGTCTTCTTGCTCTAGCCGCCCAAAGCTGCGCCGCTCGTGCCGCGTGCTCCTGTCTCTCGTGGCCGGCTGTGATGCCGCGGAGGCCTCACCGCCCCCTACTACTCCCACCGTTGGCCCATGCTATCCCTCTACTCACCCACACCCCCTGTTATTCTTGGCGACGGCAGCCTCACGCCGTAGCCGAACTAGTGAACCCTTGTACTCCTCTCCGCGTGGGCATCCACTGCCGCGTCTTCCCCGGCTCCGCGTCGTCCCCTTCCTAGGCCTCACTATCGTCCACCGCCTTCATGCTCTCGGCGCGGCGTGGTCAATGTGGTCAACGACCGACTTCCATCGGAAGAGTACTGTACGTGGAGAGGCTGACAACTGGTTCCACGGCCACAGCCCAATTTTTTTGTGATTTGCCAAGTAAGTCGCTTTGTCAGGCCTGTTGGGCTGCAAATCTTTCAAGACGAGGAGAGCTTCATTCGGCTGGCCGAGAAAATGGCCCATCAGTAATGAGAAATGGGTTGTACATTTTTAAAACACATCAAATCGGCAATTAGTTTAAAATATCTTTTTTTCATTTCGAGATTTTAAATTACATTAATTTTTATGCGCGGAGAATTTGTTGGATTTTATATTGATATACATTTATTTTTAAAATTAGTTTAATGTGAGTCGAAATTTTGGGATTAAAAACAGTTCGGACCACACCGAAATATGCAAAATTTTGTTAATTTTTTAACCGTGGCCACAATATGGGCTGTAATGCTAACAAAAAGAATATGGGCTCCAAAAAAACCTTAAGAATTAGCAAATGCGCTATAAATTATTAGAAATAATGGCAGATGGGTTGTATGATGTTTTCCACGGATTTGAGGCTTTCCTAAAAAAAGGTTGACGCACAAGCAGTGACTGTTGGATGTCCATCGAACGGCCGTCGTGCTTCTTCGATCTCTGCTCTTCCTGCTCCAGCCGCTCAAAGAAGCGTCGGCGGGACTGCCTGCTCCCTCCTCCCCGCAGCCGGCTGTGCTGTCGCGCAGGCCTCACCACCCCACTGTACTCCGATCGCTGGCCTAGCCATCCCTCTACTCACCCACACCTGCTGTTATTCTCCGGCGATAGCAAACGAACCTGTAAACCCTCATACAGTCGTACTCCCCTCCATGTGGGAAACAACTGTCGAGTCTTCCCTGCCTCTGTGTCGTTCCCTTCCTAGGCCTCGCCGTCGTCCACCGCCCTGGTGCTCTCGGCGCGGCCTGGTCAACATGGTCAACGACCGACATGCATCTGAAGTGGACTGTACGTGGAGAGGCCGACATCTGGGTCCATGGCTGCACGCAAGGAAATGCCTCCTTATTACGCGCAAAATAATGATTCCTCCACCTGACATCAGGGACCCACCGAAAGGGCCTCTGTATTTCGCGAAAAAAACGTTACCGCCGCTGACAGCTCCGACCCACCAGCTATATCTTCGCACGCAAGGAAGTGCCTCCTTATTACGCTCAAAAAATGAATACCCCCTGCTAGCTGGGATCCACCTTGGTGGGAGGCTGACTTGTGGGCCTACTAAGTTGACAGGGACGAAGGGCTTTGTAAACTTAGTCAATATGCACGATTCTAGCTCCAGTGACCGCACGATGTCCATCCAACGGCCGTAGTGCTTCTTCAACATCTGGTCTTCTTGCTCCAGCCGCCCAAACCAGCGCCGGTCGTGCCTCGTGCTCCTGCCTCCCGTGGCCGGCTGCGATGCGGCGGAGGCCTCACCGCTCCCTACTACTCCCACCGCTGGCCAGGCCATCCCTCTACTCACCCACACCCCCTGTTATTCTGCGGCGACGGCAGCCTCACACCGCAGTGAACCAGTGAACCCTCGTACTCCTCTACGCGTGGGCATCCACTGCCGCATCTTCCCCGGCTCCGCCTCGTCCCCTTCCTAGGCCTCGCCGTCGTCCACTGCCCTGGTGCTCTCGGTGCGGTGTGGTCAACATGGTCAAGGAACGGCTTCCATCAGACATGGACTGTACATGGAGAGGCTGACAGCTGGGTCCACGGCCGCAGCAAGGAAGTGCCTCCTTATTACGTGCAAAATAATTATTCCTCCACCTGACAACGGGGACCCACCGGACGGGCCACCGTATTTCACCCCCCTGACTGCTGGGACCCACCGGAAGTGCCTGACAGTCGGGATCCACCTGGTCGAAGCATACGTAGCGTTGTCATTCTGGTCGCGAACGTGTACGTACATATATACTGGTCGATGTAGAGGCGCGCACGTGTCGTAGTAGAGGTGCGCACGTAGCATGTACACGTATGTACAACGGCCAGGGTGCAAGAAAGAAAATACGTCCACGTACGTGTACATACGGGCGGGGTCTCGAACGCCTACTCGCGCATACGTACGGCCAGGGCTCGTGTACATGGCTGGGTTGGAACGGAGAAACAACGTCGTCGTCGTGTTCATGGGGAGGCTACAGAATGCGTCGTGTTCATGGGGAGGCAACGGAATGCTCGTGTTCATGGGGAGGCAATGGAATGCATCGTGTTCATGGAGAGGCAATGGAATGCGTCGTGTTCATCGGGAGGGCTTGGACGGAATAGGCGATGGAAATGAGGCCTGGCATACCGCAGAACAAAGGAAACGGCCTTGTATTCGACCGGCCACGTTCGAACGGGATCCTGTTCATCGGGAGTGGTCTGGCATACCGCAAAACAGAAGAAACGGACCTCCTACGGTCGAAACGGGGGTCCTGTTGATCAGGAGGGGTGTGGCGTATCGCAAAACGGACGAAACAGACTTGTGTTGGAGCGTTACGGTCGAAACGGGGGTCCTGTTCATCAGGAGGGGTGTGGTGTACCGCAAAACGGGACTCCACGGGATATTGTTCATCTCCACCGTCGAGATCCTCCAGCCTCCACGGGCTCCTATTCATCCAGCCTCCACGGGCTCCTATTCATCCAGCCTCCACGGGCTCCTGTTCATCCAGCCTCCACCGTGCGCTACTCCACCGGCTACTATTCAACCACCCCTCCACTGTCTACTGTTCATCCAGCCCTCCACACCACGGGGTCTTGTTCAACCACCCCTCCACGGGCACCCTCCACTGTCTGCTGTTCATCTAGCCCTCCACACCACGGGGTCATGTTCAACCACCCCTCCACGGGCACCCCTCCACCGTCTACTGTTCATCCAGCCCTCCACACCACGGGGTCTTGTTCATCCACCCCTCCACGGGCACCCCTCCACCATCTACTATTCATCCAGCCCTCCACCATTACCACGGGGTCCTGTTCATCCAGAGGCAACGCCACCGCTCACTGTTCATCCAACCCCCCCCCCCCGCAACGCTCACTCTTCATCCAATCGATCGGCTTCAGTTAGCAGTAGTAGCGAAGGAATCACTCGATCGGGTTCAGTTAACAGCCATCGATCGATCGCTCGGGTTCAGTAACGCATAGCCTGCAGTGCAATCGCTCGGGTTCAGTTAGAGCCCAACGCCTCCCTCTGGTTCAGTTAGAGCCAACGCCTCGCACAAACTCGCGTACGTGTATGAGAGAAGCGTGCATTGCTCGGCCCCCGACCTCCCACCGTAACCGGGAACTCCCCGAAATTTTCCTCCCCCTCGCTTCTACCACGGTTTTTTCCGTCATGGACGGCCCAAAGAATGTCATGCAGCTGCGTCTTCGGCCCGCCCAGGACGAAAAGCCCATTTTCTGTCATGATTTTTTGTCATAGAAGTAGGAGCCCACCACATCTATGATGATACCGGGTTTTGTCACAATTATCGTCATAGAAGTGTCATATGTATGACAGGAAAAAAATTCGTTCGGCCCAAAATGTCACGAATGTGTCTTTTTTGTAGTGCTTAGAGCATGTTGGGTACTCCGGTAGGTGGCCAAAAGTGGTGAGGATCTTCTCATCCCAGATACCACAGAGCACTATCCCGGGGATAACAATACGGTATTAACAGTCTTCGAGACCTTCGCATCAAATAATAGGCGCAAGTGAACACTCCGCAACCTTGCCGAAATCTGCCACGTGGCAGCAGTAAATCCATGAAGTGACACGGCTATTACCTTCAATGCCAATGACGAAACCAAAATCCGAACAGCCCGAGCGCCAGCCGCACTGGTCCTCAGTCCAATTGTGGACGGCTTTCGACTCACCAAAGTACTCATGGACGGCGGCAGTGGATTAAACCTCATCTATGAGGAAACTCTTCAAAAATGGAAATAGACTAGAACCGCATTGAGCGAAGCAGCACAACCTTCAGAGGAATTATCCCCAGTCGGGAAGCACGCTGTGCTGGGAAAATCACACTAGATGTGGTATTCGGCACGCCGGAGAACTATAGGTCCGAAGAAATTACGTTCCATGTGGCCCCGTTCAATAGCGGATACCACGCCCTTTTAGGGTGGGAGGCGTTCACGATCTTCCAAGCGATACCCCATGATGGGTACATGAAGCTCAAAATGCCCGGGCCCAACGGAATCATCACTCTTGCTAGTGATCCAGACAGAGCACTCCGCGCCGAAAACAAAACAGCCGCATTGGCCCTCGAGGCACTATCCGAAGCCTTCGTGGCCGAGGAATTAACTGCGCTGCGCTCCAAAGTGGACAGGGACGACGTGATACTTGACAAGAGATCCAAGTCCACCTCTTTTAAACCAGCGGATGAAATAGTCAAATTCCAAGTCCACCCAACGGACTCTACAAAAACAGCCTCCATCGGGGCACAGTTAAACCCCGCCGTGGATGCCGCACTATGAGAGTTACTGCGCCAGAATTGGGACATATTCGCCTGGCATCCCTCAGATATGCCGGGAATCCCACACAGGCTGGCGGAGCACAACCTTAATATTCTAAAGGGATTCAAGCCGATCAAGCAGACTCTTCAGCGTTTCTCTGAACCTAAGAGACAAGCTATGGGAGAGGAACTAGCCAAGTTATTGGAGGCCGGATTCATTAGAGAAAATAAAACACCCGGACTGGCTAGCAAACCTAGTGATGGTACCAAAGAAGGACAAATCCTGGCGCCTATGTGTCGATTTGAAGGACCTCAACAAGGCTTGCCCAAAGGATCCCTTCCCCCTCCCCCGCATCGATCAAATTATTGACACTACCGCGGGACACGATTCATTGTGTTTCCTCGACGCATACTCCGGCTACCACCAAATCAAGATGGCGGAGTCCGACCAAGCCGCAACGGCATTTATCACACCATACGGCCCCTTCTGTTTCAACACAATGCCTTTTGGGCTCAAAAACGCCGACGCAACATATCAGCGCATTATTCAGACATGTCTGGAGAAACAGATCGGAAAAATAGTAGAGGCATACGTAGATGATGTGGTCGTCAAAACCAAACACGTCGACTCCCTAATAGACGACTTGAGGCTCACATTCGACAACCTCCGAACATACGACATCAAGCTCAATCTGGAAAAATGTGTCTTCGGTGTACCAGCCGGAAAGCTCCTGGGCTTCATTGTCTCCAGTAGAGGAATTGAAGCAAATCCGGCCAAAATCCAAGCTCTGTCACAGTTGGCTATCCCAACGGACCTCAAACAAATCCAGAAATTAACTGGATGTGTGGCGGCTCTAAGCCACTTTATCTCCCGCTTAGGAGAAAAGGCATTACCCCTTTATCGCCTCCTTCGGGTACCGAACACTTCGAGTGGACGGACGCTGCCACAGCCGGATTGGAAGAAATAAAAGCCATACTGGGAACCAACCCAATCCTGGCCGCACCAAACATCAGCGAACCAATGTTGTTGTACATTGCGGCAACTCATCAGGTGGTAAGCGTAGTGCTCATCGTTGAACGAGAAACGGACGGACATAAATCCCCCCTTCAAAGGCCGGTATATTATGTATCCACTGTACTCACTCCATGCAAATCACGGTACCCACTTTATCAAAAGATAGCCTATGCAGTATTCATGGCATCCCGGAAGCTGCGACACTACTTTCAAGAGTGTTCAATTACAGTAGCCTCGGAGGTGCCACTCCATGACATTATAAACAACCGCGACGCCACGGGCCGGATTGCCAAATGGGCCATTGAGCTCCTCCCGTTCGACATAACATACACACCTTGGCGAGCCATTAAATAGCAAGTATTGGCCAACTTTGTCGCCGAATGGACGGAAGCCGAACTCCCTAAAGAGTACGGCGCATACTCCAATTGGATCACGCACTTTGACGGCTCCAAAATGTTGGCTGGTCTGGGGGCTGGCGTCGTCCTGACGTCCCCTACCGGAGATACAGTTCAATATGTACTCCAGATATTGTATACAGACTCCAACAATGCAGCCGAATACGAAGCCCTGTTACATGGTCTTCGGATGGTAGTTTCCATGGGCATTCAATGCCTGGAGGTGCATGGGCATACGAACCTTGCAATATCCCAAATAAATGGAGACTTCGATGCCAAGGATCCGAAAATGGCGGCCTATCGCAACGCTGTCCGAAAGATGTCAACTCGGTTCGTGGGGCTCGAATTTCACCTATGGCTCGGGAAAACAATCAGGCGGCGGATATCCTCGCCCGCATCGGTGCAAAACGCGATGCGGTCCCCCCCAACATCTTTTTGGAGAGGTTGTTTAAGCCATCCGTGGTATGGGAAGGGGACACCGGTAACAATAGTCCAGACCCGGCCAAAATGCCTGATACCGCACACTCTGACATAATCGGAGGCTCTGCAACCGAAATAACACCTTCAGCCCACGTAATAATGGCCGTCATCGCCCCGTGGACAGAACCATTCCTGGCCTATCTAACTTGGTAGGAACTCCCCAAGGACCAAAATGAGGCACACTGCATAGTACGGCGATCTAAAGCCTACAGGGTCCATGAGGGAGAGCTTTATAAGAAAAGCACTACCGGAGTCCTTCAAAGGTGCATCTCTGAAGAGGAGGGGCGGAAGCTTTTGGCAGAAATTCACGCCGGACTCGGCGGCCACCACGCCGCAGCCCGGGCCCTTGTAAGCAAGGCCTTCCGTACATGTTTTTATTGGCCGACGGCCCGGGTAGACGCACGGGACTTGGTCCAACGCTGCGTCGATTGCCAGCTTTTCGCAAACAATCCCCATTACCTGGCCCTTCGCGGTCTGGGGGCTTGACATGGTTGGACCCATTAAAGGGGGAACCCACAAGAAAAAATACCTACTAGTCATGGTGGATAAATTCACCAAATGGATAGAAGCCAAACCTGTTAAAACGGCCGAATCTGGACCGGTGATAGACTTCATATCCGGGGTTGTACACCGTTATGGCGTCCCCCACATCATCATCATTGACAACGACACAAACTTCACGGCTGACGAGGTAAAACTCTGGTGTAGCAACATGGGCATCAAGCTCCATTATGCTTCTGTCTATCACCCACAAACTAACGGCCAAGTTGAGCGAGCAAATGGTCTTATCTTGAGCGGCATCAAACCCAGATTAGTATTGTCCTTAACGGAATCTAACACGCACTGGGTAGACAAGCTCGACTCCGTACTCTGGGGGTTGTGGACCACGCCGAATCGTACTACCGGATACACACCTTTTTATGGTGTACGGCGCAGCGGCGGTTCTGCCCTGCGACATAATTCATGACTAACCTCGAGTGCGCATGTACGAAGAAATAGAAGTCGAGCTCGATCGGCAGGATAGTCTGGACACCCTAGAGGAGGAGCGCGATGTGGCAAAAGCCCGTTCCACATTCTATCAGCAACAGGCTCGAAGATACCAAAGCAGAGAAGTACGGGCCAAAACTTATAATGTTGGCGAGCTAGTTCTACGCCTGTCGGAGAAGAAAAATACCAAGCTCGAGCCCAAATGGGAAGGTCCCTTCATTATTGACCAAGTTATGACTGGTGGAGCATACCGTCTGCGGGATGCATCGAATAATCGACTTGAGCCAAACCCATGGAACGCAGCCAGGCTCCGAAGATTCTACGCCTAGCGCCGAACTCTATGTTCGTCTCCTTCCTCTGTCCATTTCTTGCACATACACTATCTGTTTTCTCTCTCTTTCTTTCTTTTATTCTTTCTCAAGGCCTTCAAGGGCCAACTTGTGCCTTGGTTGTACACTATTGACGCGCTAACCGCGCTCATTATACCTGGGGGCTTCTTACACAGAAGCTTAATTATTTTATCTGGGCTTCATGCCCCGCACATGTGTTATCCTTCTGCATGTACCTTTTGTTCGCCATTATATGCACCGATATGACTTAAGTTTTGGCCAAGCTGGGTTGCCTGGCTCTTGTATTTATGCCTTGCGTTCCCGTTAATTCGGCTAGGGCATAAGGGGAGCACCTCTGCGATTGTTACTGCATGGGTCAGCCGGATGTGTACCTCAGACTGGGTGAAGCCGAAAGCTAGCGTTCTTAAGGGAATATTCGGTCGGTGAACAAAAGATGAGTTTTTTATTTTCCATATATGTCCCCAGATTTTTTTGCCTGCGTCTCTTGTCGTAGTCCGGACATGCACTTTAGGGCATGCGTACCCAGGGAAAGGAACCCTTAATGGAACTATTCTCCCTGGAAGATGTTTCTTACTATCCATGTAATATAACATAACTAGTTGGGTACTTGTCTGTTCAAGCACTAATGACCCCTACGCCTGGTTTCCATGCATACCCCGGTTCTTATATAACTGAGCGGGTATTCGGATACACTCCGTACTATCGGGTCCCGAGGTTGAAGAGAAAAGGTCCGCCATGACAAATGATTTATAATCTGGCTAGAAGGCATTATACATGTCAATTTAATTACATAGTCATGTAGACTGACTAAATTCCTCTTCTATACCATCCAATAGGCTGTCTAGCCTACAATCCTGTTGGGAATACTTTTTGGCCAATTCTACTTGCCCATATACTAAGCAAACAGGGATCTCTTTCCCATCGGGCCCCATAGGTCTGACCTCGGCCATGTGGTTTGGGTCAGCCTTGGTATACCGCATCTTCACCATGGCCCAGGCTTCCCTGGCACCTTGACGGCAAGCCGATATCTTCCATATTAGGAAGTGTTGCCGTGCTCCCTTCAGCTTCTCCGCAAGCTCTCTAATGCCTGGTGGCAGGGAGATGGATGGCCACAAGGCCTGGGCAATACTTTGCATCACCTGCCGAACTTGTTCGTGCAGTTGTGAGAGCTCGGGTAGAAGATCACCCGCAGACCCAGGCATCTCATCCGCGGGACGACCCGTCAGCATACCTGCAGACATAACTCTGTCAGCCGGCTTCTCCGTCGTACTCTTTTAAGGGTTCGTTCAAGCACTTACTGAAAATGCCACGTCGAAGCCGCTTATTCTCCTTCACGGAGTCCGCAAGCTGGGCTCGAACATCTTTCAGTTCCACGCTCAGCTTGGTATTGGCGTCTTAGAGCTTGTTTTTCTCCAGCATGACCTTAGGCAGCACACGTTCGCCAGCCTTTAGCTGTCGTACGACATGCTGGTCCGCCAGATTCTCTCCGGAGTCATCTGCAATATCTATTGTTAGATCTGTGGCCATGCCGCACACTATATGGTACCCATCGTTCTTTGAAAAAAATGTTACCAGCTGGGGACTTTTCAGGTTCCTTCAATGCAGCAACGGTGGCCCGAAGTTGGGCCTTGCATTACTCCAGCTCCTGTGACAGTTGAGTATTCTTCTCTGTAAGAACCTGCACAATAAATGATCCTTAAATCAGTTGTGCCAACTGTTTCAAGTCTCAGGGGCTACTGATATATATACTCATCAAATTTTCTTACCCGTACATCCTTTACATACTGGTCCGTGGCTCTGGCTACACCATTTTGAGCAGCATGGATGTATGCATCTCCCGAGTTGAATGCATCAAACGCCTCTTGGGAGAAACAAGCGTCACGGAGTACGGTCCTGCGATGCCTGTGATTCATGGCGCTCTCCACTTCAGAATTCGTAGCGGATATCTTATCCGCATCCTCTGTAGAAGGAGCATCCGACGTGTGCCTCGTGTTAGCTTCCGCCTTTGTGTCCGACCCTGGAGCCCGACTGTAGAGGCGTGATCGGCAACCTCTCCAGATATTGTCCGGTGAGAGTTCTTCCTTCTAGGAAACAGGGGGGTTATTATGTTTTTAAAAATGACAACCACGGAGTGAGGTGTTGCACCATACCTCTGCGCCGGCGTCTCTGTCCGGACCGCCTTCCTTTTTAGCCTGTCCGGCTTTGAAACCCCTTGTTGGCGAGTCGCCGCGGGCTCGGCATGCGTCCCAAGGGCCTTCCCTATAAAACACCATTTGTATACGGTAGGTGAAGTGCATAAAAGGAAATCCTTTTCAAAGATTGGGACTCCGGTCTCATTTACCTGCGAGGCTGGGAGTAGCCCAGGGTAGTCGGCTATAATGTCCACCATGGCGTCATCACAGCTTAACTGATAGAAAACCCTATCAATCAGCTCCACGAATATGTCCGGGTCCTGTTTGAGGCCGGGGTCGAGGACCCATTCGGGATCCTCCAGTTGTGGAGGTGGGCTATTGATCTCCCCTACCGCCTTACACAGTTCCTGCGATGAAACCGAAAGGTAAATATTTATCACGAAAACAAGGGTAGGATGGAAGTAAAAAGAGCGGAAGCTCACCCAGCTTCGAGGGTTGTTCATGGAGAATCCGTCCTGCGGCTTGATGCGCAGGAACTCCTCTTCTTCCCCATTATACAGATCGGATAGAACTTTTGCTAGAGCCGCAACTGAGTCCGGTCCCTTGCGCCCGCAGAGAGTGGCATCATCTTCCCTGTTGAAGTGCCACATGGGGTAGCCTCGATATTGAAGTGGCTGCACCCCCTGCATAATTCATATTGCCATAACCTCGGTTGTGGTCAGTCCTGATTTGGACAACAACTTTATCCAGCCCATCAGGTAAAATATGTCTCTATCATCTTCCTCCTGTGGGCTCGGTGGGCGCCAGCTTAGGCGTTTCTTAAAAGGGGCATTGTCAAACTCAGGAAGACCAATCTGGATGGGATCCGAGAGAGGAACATCCTCCATATAAAACCACTCTGAAGGCCAGTCCTCGGACGTCTTCTTCGGGGTACCGGATAGGTATCCGGTCCCGGCGATGCGCCATACTTCGGCTCCGCCACTTGATATATTGATCCCCTCTGTGTACGGGGCACAAGGCAGAACAACTTCTTCCACAGCGCGAAATGAGCCTCACAGCCCAAAAACAGCTCGCAAAGGGCTACGTAACCAGCGATGTGCAGTATGGAGGCGGGGGTGAGGTTGTGCAACTAGAGGACGTAGAACTCCAGGAGCCCTCGGAGAAACGGATGGATTGGAAATCCGAGTCCCCTTAACAAATAGGGGACAAGGCATACCCGCTCTCCCTTAGAGGGGTTGGGAAAGCTCTCGGCTTGCTCCCCGCTATTATAGATGGTGAGCCTGGCTCGAACCGGGACCATACATGCCGGAGGGAGGAATCCCTGGGTCTGTAGCTTCACTAATTGGCTGTGTGGGACGGAACACCTCTCCCAATCTCTAGGCTTGGGGCTGCGGGAGCGAGAGGAGGAGCTAAGCCGGCCGTCCATGTTGGGATGTATTTTTTCAGGCGCGCTCTGATGAATGCTCGCTGAGGGAGGATGGTGTGGTTTGGATCTGAGGATCCTCATCTCTTTAATAGGCAGTTCATTCATATAGATGGGTGGTAAATGTAAAAACACCCTGGCTCCTCACATTCGCTTAACACGTGGAAGATGGCCATTATTGGACGCAGAAGCCAAGAAGTGCGACATTTACGAGAAGCCGGACACTATTTAACAGGTACTCAGAGTTTGAGGAGGAACCTGCCTCGCAATGCCGAAGACAATCTGCGCACCGGACTCATCGTCATTGAAGCCTGGTTCGGGAGCTACTGAGGGAGTCCTGGATTAGGGGGTATCCGGATAGCAGGACTATATCTTTTGGTCGGACTGTTGGACTATGAAGATACAAGATTGAAGACTTCGTCCCGTGTCCGTATGGGACTCTCATTGGCGTGGAAGGCAAGCTAGGCAATACAAATATGTATATCTCCTCCTTTGTAACCGACCTTGTGTAACCCTAGCCCCCTCCGATGTCTATATAAACCGGAGGGCTTTAGTCCGTAGGACAATATACAATCATACCATAGGCTAGCTTCTAGGGTTTAGCCTCTCTGATCTCGTGGTGGATCTACTCTTGTACTACTCATATTATCAAGAACAATCAAGCAGGACGTAGGGTTTTACCTCCATCAAGAGGGCCCGAACCTGGGTAAAACATCGTGTTCCCTGCCTCCTGTTACCATCTGCCTTAGACGCACAGTTCGGGACCCCCTACCCGAGATCCGCCGGTTTTGACACTGACACCAGCCTTTTACTATTAAGCATTCCTCACTATTAGAAATGTTGAATGCACTAAAGTGCATTGTAGGATATCTTGGCCATAAGCTAACAATATTCATGGTACCTTTAGTCTCGATCCAATCAGGCACAACATTCATCGGGAGTCCCTATTGAAGAACATCATATAGTAACATACTTAGCAATGAAGTTTAGCTTAAAAAATAGTGTATGCAAAAGATTCACTAAGGAGAAATAGTAGAAATCTTACCACCTTTCCTAAATATATGTGACTGTAGTTCAGTACGAACACTATTGGTCGCACATTTTGAGTACTAACATTTCTAAGTGCAGGAAAAAAATTGTCTTGACAGTAGCAAGATCCTCATGCCATGAAACATAATAACTTGTCTCCTCACAGTTTAGTTCAGCCCCGGGACACTGGACGGTCCTGTCTACCAAGCGCTGGACATGTTTGCTTGATTGGAAATAAGCTATCAATAAAAATTACTTGTCAACTATTTTTGAATAAACAATATCGAAGACATAAATATGGTTGAGAAACTCACATAATGGTAGAACTGGAGGCGTCTGCACATTGACCCAGATGTCTCTATTACCTTCAATATGATCTTCTGGATGAATGTCAAAGGTGATAACCATATCAGGCCCAAATGCATAAGCCTTGCATAGTGCTCGCCAAGTTTTGCATTCAAAATAGGTGTGTGTGTTTGCATTGTATAATTTGACGTTGAAGGTATAACCATGCTCGGTCTTCAAGTAAACTCTTTTTACCTACATAATTTCGTTAGGACTGAAACCTATCTTATCCAAGACAAAAATTCTTGCATGGCAGGGGATACGCTAGTAGAATAGTGAAAAATTAAAATTAAAAGTTGAAGCAAATGAAGCATAAGTCATGCTTAATTACGAAAAAATACTTGTCGTTGTGACTTACTGTATCCACTTCAAAGTTCTCATCCAGCTTGATGCTGAAGCACCTATCATCAACTAGAAAATTTCTGCCGCACAGGGCACGCTGGTCTTCATAGTATTCGCACATAATGAAATCGTGTTCATCGTCAGACGACATTCCTATGTTCATAGGTGAAACATTAAACACTTATTAGTTCTATTAATTCAACTAATTCAATTAAGCACTTACGAAAAATATACCTAAATAAAGTAGCTCAACTGATTCAACTAACTAGCTCAACTAATTAATTCAACTAATTCAACTAAACTAGTTCTATTAATTTTCTTACTAAAAACAAGGTAGCTAGTTCTATATAGTAAAATGTTAATTAGATGATCAAATCTCTATATAATAAAGTAGGTAGTTCTATATAGTAATATTTTGATTAGATCATCAAATCTCATATACCTAAATTTTCTTACTAAAAATAAACTAGTTCTATTAATTCAACTAATTCGACTAAGAATTTACTAAAAATAAACTAGTTCTATTAATTTTCTTACTAAAATATATAAAGTAGCTATATATAGTAATATTTTGATTAGATCATAAAATCTCATATACCTAAATTTTCTTACTAAAAATAAACTAGTTCTATTAATTCAACTAATTCAACTAAGAATTTACTAAAAATAAACTACTTCTATTAATTTTCTTACTAAAATATATAAAGTAGCTATATATAGTAAAATTTTAATTAGATCATCAAATCTCATATACCTAAATTTTCTTACTAGAAATAAACTAGTTCTATTAATTAAACTAGTTCAGCTAAGCATTTACTAAAAATAAACTAGTTATATTAATTCAACTAGTTCAAATAATTCATATACCTAAATTTTCTTACTAAAAATAAACTAGTTCTATCTAATTCATCTAACATTAATTAACATTCTAACATTCTTATCTATGTAATTTATCTAACATTAATCTAAACAACAAAAAATAGAAAATAAGTAAAAAAATATGTGTGTTTGTGTGTGTGTGTGTGTGTGTGTCTGTGTGTGTGTATGTGTGTGTGTGTGTGTGTACGAGCGTTGGGCGACGGCCTACGAGCGGCGGCGCAAGACGGCGACGCGACGACGAAGGGCGGGCTACGGCGCGATCGAGACGGCGACGTACGTAGTACGGGGCGGCGACGGGGACGACAGCGCGCGGCGGGGACGGTGGCGACGGGCGGCGAGGGCGGCATGCGATGGGTGACGGCGGCGACGATATCGGGCGATTTCATTGGATAGAAGACTGGCGGCGGATGAAAACTGAATTTTTCGTAAGTGCCATATATATAGGAGGGACCTTTAGTACCGGTTGGAGCGACCAACCGGTACTAAAGGCCAGTTTTGGCCAGGTCAAGCGGCGGGAAGCGGACCCCTTTAGTACCGGTTTGTGCCTCAACCCGGTACTAAAGGCCCCCCATTTGTACGGGTTCGGGCCACGAACCGGTACTAAAGGGGATGCGCTGCCACCCGTGGTGCACAATTTTAGTCCCACGTCGCCCAGTGAAGGGCAGCCGCACTGGTTTATAAACCCAGCTGCGGCTGCTCCTTTGAACTCCTCTATATAGCAGGCCTCTGGGCCTAACTATGGCGCGCTGCCCTGTGAGCCTGCCGGACCTTCTGGGCTTGAATTTGCACACCCTAGGTCTGGCAGGCCCACTGGGTAGCGCCCCAACAATTTTTTTCTAGTTTTTTCTTTTCTGCATTATTTATTTTCTTCTATTTATTTTTGAGTAATTTTTTATATAGTTTTTTTCTTTTCTGCATTATTTATTTTCTTCTATTTATTTTTGAGTATTTTTTATATAGTTTTTTTCTTTAATGTATTTAGTTTCTTTGTGACCCTCTTTACTCTTTCGCACATGCTATGCAGGTGAAATAATGATACCATGGAAGGTTTCAACATTTTTAGAGTTCATTTTGTAGTGATTTTCAATTTCACAGTCATTTAGCTCTCTAAACAAATCGGTAAATGGCTGAAAAACAACAAATGATATCAGAACGTGTTGGAAATTGATGACGTCGCTTTGAATGCTGCATACTGAATGCAAAAGAAGTCGGGATTTCAAATAAATTTAAAAAACATTGAAGTGCCCGTGTAACAGATGAGTTCTCGGCCGAAACCCTGATACTCCGAAAGAGATTGTCCAGTTTGTACACGAAGTGCGTCCAGTTTTTGTCGTGACCCTCTCTACTCTTTTGCACATGCTATGTGGGTGAAATGATGATACCATGCCAAGTTTCAACATTTTCATAGTTCATTTTGTAGTGATTTTCAATTTCACGGTCATTTAGCTCTCTAAACAAATCGGTAAATGACTAAAAACAACAAATGATGTCAGAACGTGTTGGAAATTGATGACGTCGCTTTGAATGCTGCATAATGAATGCAAAAGAAGTCGGGATTTCAAATAAGTTTAAAAAACATTGAAGTGCCCGTGTAGCAGATGAGTTCTCGTCCGAAACCCTGATACTCCGAAAGAGATTGTCCAGTTTGTACACGAAGTGCGTCCAATTTTTGTCGTGACCCTCTCTACTCTTTCACACATGCTATGCGGGTGAAATGATGATACCATGCCAAGTTTCAACATTTTTAGAGTTCATTTTGTAGTGATTTTCAATTTCACGGTCATTTAGCTCTCTAAACAAATCGGTAAATGACTGAAAAACAACAAATGATGTCAGAACATGTTGGAAATTGATGATGTCGCTTTGAATGCTGCATACAGAATGCAAAAGAAGTCAACATTTCAAATAAGTTTTAAAAACATTGAAGTGCCCGTGTAACAGATGAGTTCTCGTCTGAAACCCCGATACTCCGAAAGAGATTGTCCAGTTTGTACACGAAGTGCGTCCAGTTTTTGCCGTGACCCTCTCTACTCTTTCGCACATGCTATGCAGGTGAAATGATGATACCATGCCAAGTTTCAACATTTTCAGAGTTTGTTTTGTAGTGATTTTCAATTTCACGGTCATTTAGCTCTCTAAACAAATCAGTAAATGACTGAAAAGCAGCAAATGATGTCAGAACATGTTGGAAACTGATGACGTCGCTTTGAATGTTGCATGCTGAACGCAAAAGAAGTCGGGATTTCAAATAAGTTTAAAAAACATTGAAGTGCCCGTGTAACAGATGAGTTCTCGTCTGAAACCCTGATACTCCGAAAGAGATTGTCCAGTTTGTACACGAAGTGCGTCCAGTTTTTGCCGTCACCCTCTCTACTCTTTCGCACATGCTATGCAGGTGAAATGATAATACCATGCCAAGTTTCAACATTTTCAGAGTTTGTTTTGTAGTGATTTTCAATTTCACGGTCATTTAGCTCTCTAAACAAATCAGTAAATGGCTAAAAAAGAGCAAATGATGTCAGAACGTGTTGGAAATTGATGACGTCGCTTTGAATGTTGCATACTGAACACAAAATAAGTCGGGATTTCAAATAAGTTTAAAAAACATTGAAGTGCCCGTGTAATAGATGAGTTCTCGTCCGAAACCCTCATACTCCGAAAGAGATTGTCCAGTTTGTACACGAAGTGTGTCCAGTTTTTGCCGTGACCCTCTCTACTCTTTCGCACATGCTATGCGGGTGAAATGATGATACCATGCCAAGTTTCAACATTTTCAGAGTTCATTTTGTAGTGATTTTCAATTTCACGGTCATTTCGCTCTCTAAATAAATCGGTAAATGACTGAAAAACAACAAATGATGTCAGAACGTGTTGGAAATTGATGACGTCACTTTGAATGTTGCATACTAAATGCAAAAGAAGTCGGGATTTCAAATAAGTTTAAACATGGAAGTGCCCGTGTAACAGATGAGTTCTCGTCCGAAACCCTGATACTCCGAAAGAGATTGTCCAGTTTGTACACGAAGTGCGTCCAATTTTTGCTGTGACCCTCTCTACTCTTTCGCACATGCTATGCGGGTGAAACGATGATACCATGCCATGTTTCAACATTTTCAGAGTTCATTTTGTAGTGATTTTCAATTTCACGGTCATTTAGCTCTCTAAACAAATCGGTAAATGACTGAAAAATAGCAAATGATGTCAGAACGTGTTGGAAATTGATGACGTCGCTTTGAATGCTGCATACTGAATGCAAAAGAAGTAGAGATTTCAAATAAGTTTTAAAAACATTGAAGTGCCTGTGTAACAGATGAGTTCTCGTCCGTAACCCCGATACTCCGAAAGAGATTGTCCAGTTTTTACACAAAGTGCGTCCTATTTTTTCCGTGACCCTCTCTACTCTTCTGCACATGCTATGCGGGTGAAATGATGATACCATGCCAATTTTCAACATTTTCAGAGTTCGTTTTTGTAGTGATTTTCAATTTCACGGTCATTTAGCTCTCTAAACAAATCAGTAAATGACTGAAAAACAGCAAATGATGTCAGAACGTGTTGGAAATTGATGACGTCGCTTTGAATGTTGCATATTGAACACAAGAAGTCGGGATTCCAGATAAGTTTAGAAAACATTGAAGTGCCCGTGTAACAGATGAGTTCTCGCCCGAAACCCTGATACTCCGAAAGAGATTGTCCAGTTTGTACACGAAGTGCATCCAGTTTTTGCCGTGACCCTCTCTACTCTTTCGCACATGCTATGCGGGTGAAATTATGATACCATGCCAAGTTTCAACATTTTCAGAGTTCATTTTCTAGTGATTTTCAATTTCACGGTCATTTAGCTCTCTAAACAAATCGGTAAATGACTGAAAAACAGCGAATGATGTGAGAACGTGTTGGAAATTGATGATGTCGCTTTGAATGCTGCATACTGAACACAAGAAGTCGGGATTTCAAATAAGTTTAAAAAACATTGAAGTGCCCGTGTAACAGATGAGTTCTCATCTGAAACCCTGATACTCCGAAAGAGATTATCCGGTTTGTACACGAAGTGCGTCCAATTTTTGCCGTGACCCTCTCTACTCTTTCGCACATGTTATGCGGGTGAAATGATGATACCATGCCAAGTTTCAACATTTTCAGAGTTCATTTTGTAGTGATTTTCAATTTCACAGTCATTTAGCTCTCTAAACAAATCGGTAAATGACTGAAAACAGCAAATGATGTCATAACGTGTTGGAAATTGATGACGTCGCTTTGAATGCTGCATACTGAACACAAGAAGTCGAGATTTCAAATAAGTTATTAAAAATAAAAAAGAGGTGCAATGCTAGTTAATTAGCTTCAAGCCTTTCGGAATAGTGTAGACCGCACTACACATAGCTCCGTGAATCTATGCTATTCCGAAAGGCTTGAAGCTAAGCAACATGCAGGTGAGCATTGCACCTCTCCTTCGTCGTCTCTGCAGTCACAGCTTATATACCGCTCCTACTGCCTCTCTCTTGGCGAGGTGGGACTAAAAATCAGCTTACTAAGAAACTCTAGTGCCGGTTCATCCCATGAACCGGTACTAAAGGTGTTTGTGGGAGCCCCAGGCTAACCGCAGCCCGACACAGCCTCATTAACACCGGTTCGTGGCATGAACCGGTACTAAAGGTTACCCACGAGCCAGTACTAATGATGTCTGCCCGCCTAGCCGTTGGAACCGGCACTAATGGACACATTAGTGCCGGCTTAAATTCAAACCGGGACTAATGTGCTTCACATTTGACCCTTTTCTACCAGTGGAGCAGGAATTAAGCTTGGGGATGATTGATACGTCTCCAACGTATCTATAATTTTTTATTGTTCCATGCTATTATATTATCTGTTTTGGATGTTTAATGGGCTTTAATATACCTTTTTCATTATTTTTGGGACTAACCTACTAACCAAAGGCCCAGTGCAAATTGTTGTTTTTTTGCCTATTTCAGTGTTTCACAGAAAAGGAATATCAAACGTAATCCAAACGGAATGAAACCTTCAGGGGAGTTATTTTGGAACAAACATGATCCAGGAGACTTGGAGTCTACGTCAAGAAAGAAACGAGGGAGCCATGAGGCAGGAGGGCGTGCCTTGGGGGGTAGGCGTGCCCCAACCCTCGTGGAGCCCTCGTAGCTCCACTGATGTACTTCTTCCTCCTATATATACCCACATACCCCGAAAACATCCAGGAGCACCACGAAACCCTATTTCCACCGCCGCAACCTTCTATACCCATGAGATCCCATCTTGGGGCCTTTTTCGGCGCTCCGCCGGAGGGGGAATCGATCACGGAGGGCTTCTACATCAACACCATAGCCTCTCCGATGATGTGTCAGTAGTTTACCACAGACCTTCGGGTCCATAGTTATTATCTAGATGGCTTCTTCTCTCTCTTTGGATCTCAATACAAGGTTCTCATCAATTCTCTTGGAGAGCTATTTGATGTAACTCTTTTTGCGGTGTGTTTGTCGAGATCCGATGAATTGTGAGTTTATGATCAAGATTATCTATGAACAATATTTGATTCTCCTCTGAAATCTCTTATGCATGATTTAATATCTTTGCAAGTCTATTCGAATTATCAGTTTGGTTTGGCCTACTAGATTGATCTTTCTTGCAATGGGAGAAGTGCTTAGCTTTGGGTTCAATCTTGTGGTGTCCTTTCCCAGTGACAGCAGGGGCAGCAAGGCACGTATTGTATTGTTGCCATCGAGGATAAAAAGATGGGGTTTATATCATATTTCTTGAGATTATCCTTCTACATCACTGCATCTTGCTTAATGCATTACTCTCTATTCTTATGAACTTAATACTCTAGATGCATGCTGGATAGAGGTCGATGTGTGGAGTAATAGTAGTAGATGCAGAATTGTTTCGGTCTACTTGTCGCGGACGTGATGCCTATATGCATAATCATGCCTAGATATTCTCATAATTATTCGCTTTTCTATCAATTGCTCGACAGTAATTTGTTCACCCACCGTAGAATATGCTATCTTGAGAGAAGCCTCTAGTGAAACCTACGCCCCCCCGGGTCTATCTTCCATCATATTGTTTTACTATCTATTTTCCTATTTCCATAGTTGTTTACTTTGCAATCTTTATTTTCCAATCTATACCATAAAAAATACCAAAAATATTTATCTTATTATCTCTATCAGATTTCACTTTCGTAAGTGACTGTGAAGGGATTGACAACCCCTTTATCGCGTTGGTTGCGAAGTTCTTGTTTGTTTGTGCAGGTACTAGGTGACTTGTGTGTTACCTCCTACTGGATTGATACCTTGGTTCTCAAAACTGAGGGAAATACTTACACTACTTTGCTGCATCACCCTTTCGTCTTCAAGGGAAAAACCAACGCAAGCTCAAGAGGTAGCAATCATCACGTGGTGTCTCGGCACAACGAACTGTAGCAACGGTGCATACTCAGGGACAACAGTTGTACCTCGAAATTTAGTGAGAGATCATCTTATAATGCTACCACCGAACTAAGCAAAATAAGATGCATAAAGGATAAACATCACATTCAATCAAATATAAGTCATATGATATGGCCATCATCATCTTGTGCCTTTGATCTCCATCTCCAAAGCACTGTCATGATTACCATCGTCACCGGCTTGACACCCTGATCTCCATCGAAGCATCGTTGTCGCCTCACCAACTATTGCTTCGACGACTATCGCTATCGCTTAGTGATAAATTAAAGCGATTACATGGCGATTTCATTTCATACAATAAAGCGACAACGATATGGCTCCTACCAGTTGCCGATAACTGTGTTACAAAACATGATCATCTCATACAACAATATATATAATCACGTCTTGACCATATTACATCACAACATGCCCTGCAAAAACAAGTTAGACGTCCTCTACTTTGTTTTTGCAAGTTTTACGTGGCTGCTACGGGCTTCTAGCAAGAACCGTTCTTACCTACGCATCAAAACCACAACGTAGTATAATGATTGCTTTTTGATATTTAGAAAGAACCCTGTTCATTGAAACCGATTCAACTAAACTTGGAGAAACAGACACCCACTAGCCACCTGTGTGTGAAGCACGTCGGTAGAACCAGTCTCGCGTAAGCGTACACGTAATGTCGGTCCGAGCCGCTTCATCCAACAATACCGCTGAATCAAGAATCAATTAGTGATGGCAAGCAATGTGTATATACTCACGCCCACAACTCATTTGTGTTCTACTCATGCATATAACATCTACGCATAGACCTGGCTTGGATGCCACTGTTGGGAAACACAGTAATTTTAAAAAAATCCTACGCACACGCAAGATCCATATAGGTGATGCATAGCAACGAGAGGGGAAGAGTATGTCTACGTACCCACATAGACCGAAAGCGGAAGCTTTATGACAACGCGGTTTATGTAGTCGTATGTCTTCATGATGCGACTGATCTTGGCACCGAACGTACGGCACCTCCGTGTTCATCACACGTTCAACTCGATGGCATCCCTCGTACTCTTGATCCAGTTGAGGCCGAGGGGGAGTTTTGTCAGCACGATGGCATGATGACGGTGATGATGAAGTTACCGGTGCAGGGCTTCGCCTAAGCACTACGACGATATGACTGAGGTGGAATATGGTGGAGGGGGCACCGCACACAGCTAAGACAACTATCAACTTGTGTGTTCTAGGGTGCCCTACCCCCGTATATAAAGGAGCAAGGGGGAGGGCGACCAGCCCTATAGGGGCGCGCCCTATGTAGGATTCCTACTAGGAATAGGAATCCTATTCCTAGTAGGTTTCCAACAAGGAAGAGAGGGGAAAGGAAGGAGAGGGAGAGACGGAGAAGGAAAGGGGGCGCTGCCCCCTTCCCTAGTCCAATTCGGACCCAATGGGGAGGGGCGTGTGGCCTGCCCTAGCCGCCCCTATCTCTCCACTAAGGACCATGAGGCCCATTTAGTTCCCCCGGGGGGTTCCGGTAACCCTCCGGCACTCCGGTTTTATCCGAAACTTCTCCGGAACATTTCCGGTGTCCGAATATAGTCGTCCAATATATCAATCTTTATCTATCGACCATTTCGAGACTCCTTGTCATGTCCATGATCACATCCGAGACTCTGAACTACCTTCGGTACATCAAAACACATAAACTCATAATACTGATCATCATCAAACATTAAGCGTGCGGACCCTACGGGTTCGAGAACTATGTAGACATGACCGAGACACTTCTCCGATCAATAACCAATAGCGGAACCTGGATGCTCATATTGGCTCCTACATATTCTACGAAGATCTTTACCGGTCAAAGCGCATAACAACATACTTTGTTCCCTTTGTCATCGGTACGTTACTTGCCCGAGATTCGATCGTTGGTATCTCAATACCTAGTTCAATCTCATTACCGGCAAGTATCTTTACTCGTTCCGTAATGCAACATCCCGCAACTAACTCACTAGTTAGATTGCTTGCAAGGCTTATAGTGATGTGCATTATTGAGAGGGCCCAGAGATACCTCTCCGACAATCAGAGTGACAAATCCTAATCTCAATCTATGCCAACTCAACAAACACCATCGGAGACAGCTGTAGAGCATCTTTATAATCACCCAGTTACGTTCTGATGTTTGATAGCACACTAAGTGTTCCTCTGGTATTTGGGAGTTGCATAATCTCATAGTCATAAGAATATGTATAAGTTATGGAGAAAGCAATAGCAATAAACTAAACGATCATAGTGCTAAGCTAACGGATGGGTCAAGTCAATCACATCATTCTCTAATAATGTGATCCCGTTAATCAAATGACAACTCATGTCTATGGTTAGGAAACTTAACCATCTTTGATTAACGAGCTAGTCAAATAGAGGCATACTAGTGATACTCGTTTGTCTATGTATTCACACATGTACTAAGTTTCCGGTTAATACAATTCTAGCATGAATAATAAACATTTATCATGATATAAGGAAATATAAATAACAACTTTATTATTGCCTCTAGGGCATACTTCCTTCACCTTTTTGCACTTGAAGAACATGCATCCAAGATGTTTCGGTGTGCTCAGAACTCGACGCAAACTAGCCATGGGCAGTGGTCACACTTGATGACTGACAATAGGGAGATGACGAGCTGCTGGGGTAGTGCCGAGCCCGGCAGACGGCCTGTGTGTGTGGATGTGCCAGTGGTCCATCAACGAGTGAAATCCAAGTGCCTAGAGGAGGAGGCCATATCGAGATGCGGTGCAGAGTAATTGTGGGGGCTGCACGATTTGGTATCCGTAAAATCCATCCAAAATGTGGCGGCATCGATGGCCAGATGCGTCAAATCCGACACCGATGGCGAGGCTCATAGGTCTGCCGATTTAGGCACCAACGCCGGCGAGACATGCCCAAATCCGGGTGTGTGTGGAACGCGACGGGTCCTATGGAGCGTTGGCGGTGGCAGGTGGTGGCCGGCGGAGGCGGGAAGGGAGGATCCAGAGTAGATGCGGCGCGGGGTGGGGTGGGAGTGGCCGAGGGGGAAGAAGTTTTTTTTTGCTTGAGTGGTAGGCGGCTGGGTAAAAATAGACGCCCCCGGGGTGGAGGAGTAAATGTTACTCCTATATACAGTTTACGAGTTTGGCTAGATGCCGGTTAGAGGAGTAAAACCGAATTTCTACTCTATAACCTTTTAAGGAATTGGCTAGCGATGTCCTAAGTTATTTGCCGTTGTTTTGTTTTGGTTGATGAGAAAGCATGCCATTGTGAATTCTATGTCTCATTTTCCTATAAGATGTTTTTAGTACTTAATATCAACATTAGCTGCAATGAAAAATTTCTTGTTACACCTAAAGTAATTGCTTCTTAATTATGTAGGGGGTTTTACGTGTATTTTATGTTAAGGCCATCTATACTGGAGAAGCGATGGACTAGATTTTTGCTAGTCATCACACACATCAAATTAGCGAGACTAGCAGTCTTCCATCATTTTCATGTGATGTCGATTTATTCATCACATCTTCCTTTTTCTCCTAAACTTATGTCTAGGATGGTTAGGCTGATGTAATTGAGTGCAAGTTTCAATGCTACTTGGTTATTTACTTGCACTTAAATTCATGGAAATACAACCTCTTGGTAGTACTATTTTTATTGCATATACTTGGTCTTGCTCGTTTCAATACTTGGTTATAACCTGTCAATAATTGTTTATGTTCACTTGCTGTAACCAAATGCAGCGTTTTTGATGCTTAGTGCACTTGGACTTGTGGGTCATTAACAAATTATGGCAATTCAATGTCTTTGCACACTTGCATATGCCTGGTTCATGCTTAAACTGCATCTTAATTTATTCATGTTCCCGTGTTGACTCAACTTTTTTAGTCTCTCTTGAAAGGTGTGCTTACCTTTTCCTCCATTGCATCTCATATTACCCTAGCTATACATGTAGTGAATCTTTTTGGTGGTTGTGAAGATTTTCTTGTTACATGCTACAACTTTTTGTGATAGATATGCTATGTGACACTACTAGGGAAAACCCTAGTAGTAGCGCGGGTAGCCGCGCTACTACTACGGCGCTACAGCTAACTGTTAGTAGTAGCGCTGTCTGTACCCGTGCTACTACTATTGACTATATCAGCATCGCTTTTCCAAAACGTGCTACTATTAATTAGCTGTAGCGCTTTCCTAGCCCCGCGCTACTGCTATATCTTTCATCATCCCCCCCCCCCCGCTTCCTACCACTTTCAGTTTCAATAAACTGCAATTTCCAGATACTAGGTACTACTAGATATCAATTTCATAAAGCATTATAGGTACTAGGTACTACTAGATAACAATTTCATATGTGGTGAACATGCATCCTCGAGCAGTACTAGGTAGTCTTACAGCCACACATATATAGCAGTTATACTAGCTATATATAGTCATACAGCCACACACACATATGCAGTTCTAGATAATATCGACGACGATCATCATCCTCAAGCCTGGGCGTGGGTGTTCTTGATGGTAATTAGGATGGTCTGTCCAACATGAAGATTCTTGCCAACGAGGAATCTCTTCCACCCAACCGAGCTTAAGTGTGTGTGACCGTCCGTGTCCATGCGATAAGTACAGGTGGTGATGGAGCCCCTTGCGGTAAGGCATAGTCCAGCTGAGCCTTCTTCATCGGGTTTGATACCACAACTCACAGATAGGCTCTTTGGCAATTTCTGGATAATAAAAACATATCAATTAATAATTAGCCTTGCACATACTCTTGCAAATATATTTCTATTAAGTATAGATTTCTACACTATCAAAAGACACAATACTACACATTTGTACTAAACATGAATTCTACTAATAAGTATATATGTATTGTCTACACTATTAATAGTTCCTTGGATTCTACACTAATAAGCATGTGATCAAACTCTACACTAAAGCATATCATCGACTAGATTCCACACAACATATCATTGGACTCTACACTAAGCATATCATCAGATAATTTGCATTTGTAGGTATAACATATCATATCATGCCGATCGACCATGGTACTTGTCAGGCGGATCACGAATGGCACCCCGACAAAGTCATCACGTGGTGAAATTATGTCCCATAGGTTGCACACCTCCTCCTCGCTCAGCCTCATTCTTTGAGATACGATGGCTTCATGAAGTGAGTCCTCATCATCTTCATCGATTGGGTCCTCATCATCTTCATCATCTTCCACCAGGTTGATATAAATGACAACTAGCTTGGGTCTTTCTGCTCTGAAGGAGAAGCTGATCAACTCACCACCAGTAAGATGCATGCGGGCGAGGAAACGGGCCCATCCATCTCCTTCAATCTGTGAAATATTGTGTCCTTTCTCGACCTCCATAGTGTACGGCCCCCAGGAGCCTCAAATGTCACAGTGTCTCCTGTTAGCTTGTTGGATTTCAACCTCACATTGCATGGGACGGTCTATGTAAAAAAGCAAAATGACACAATGCAGTAATGCCAACACTAAAAATAAAATAGTAGTTACATTTCATATAATTTCTTATCGCTGCATGACGAAAACTCGGCTGGAAGTAGATGTCGAACAGCTTGCCAGTTGCAAGGCTGCTGGCGCACCTTGACTTGCACAGTCGACATGGTGGTGGTGGTGGTGGTGGAGCCATTTTCCTAAAGCAATATGAGCAAAGGATTAACGATCCACTTCACAGGAAAGAAAAACAGTAGCATGTGATATTTTTGGATCTTCTTCAGTTATATTTTCATAGCTTACTAGGAGGCTAATACGTCTCCAACGTATCTATAATTTTCAATTGTTCCATGCTATTATATTATCAACCTTGGATGTTTTATATGCACTTATATGCTATTTTATATGATTTTTGGGACTAACCTATTAACCCAGAGCCCAGTGCCAGTTTCTATTTTTTCCTTGTTTTAGAGTATTGCAGAAAAGGAAAATCAAGCGAAGTCCAATTGACCAGAAACTTCACGGAACTTATTTTTGGACCAGAAGAAGCCCACGGAGTATCGGAGTTGGACCAGGAGAGTCCCGGGCTGCCCACGAAGGTGGGGGGCACCAACCCCTCTGGGCGCGCCCCCCTGCCTCGTGGACAGCCCGGAGGTCCACCAACGTACTTCTTCCTCCCATATATACCCATATACCCTAAAAACTTCGTGGAGCGGAATAGATAGGGAGTTCCGCCGCCAGAAGCCTCCGTAGCCACCGAAAACCAATATAGACCCGTTCCGGCACCCTGCCGGAGGGGGCAATCCCTCTCCAGTGGCCATCTTCATCATCTCAATGCTCTCCATGACGAGGAGGGAGTAGTTCTCCCTCATGGCTGAGGGTATGTACCAGTAGCTATGTGTTTGATCTCTCTCTCTCTCTCGTGTTCTTGAGGTGATACAATCTTGATGTATCGCGAGCTTTGCTATTATAGTTGGATCTTATGATGTTTCTCCCCCTCTACTCTCTTGTAATGGATTGAGTTTTCCCTTTGAAGTAATTTTATCGGATTGAGTCATTAAGGATTTGAGAACCCTTGATGTATGTCTTGTGTGGGATACCTTTGGTGACAATGGGGTATTCTATGATCCACCTGATGTATGTTTTGGTGATCAACTTGCGGGTTCCGTGACCTTGGGAATCTATGCATAGGGTGTAACACCCTCGATGTGGCTATATCTCCTACGTGTCGGAGCACGACTTAGAGGCATAACCGCATTGAAAGCAATGTCGCAAGTTAGGCAATCTTCACAACATCCCATGTAAAATAAATAATAAAAGGGGAAGGAACATAGTTGGCTTACACTCGCCACGTCAATCAAAGTACATAAATAGCATTACATCATCCAATCACTCATGGCCCGACTACGGCGCCAAAATAAAAGATCAACCCAACATGCGACACGGTCCCAATCGCCCCAACTGGGCACCGCTACTGATCATCAGGGAAAGACACATAGTAACGATGTGAGTCCTCGTCGAACTCCCACTTGAGCTCAAGCGCGTCATCTGGAACGGAGTCATCAGGCCCTGCATCTGGTTTGGAAGTAATCTGTGAGCCACAGGGACTCAGCAATCTCGCACCCTCGCGATCAAGACTATTTAAGCTTATAGGTAAGGCAAGGTAAATATGTGGAGCTGCAGCAAGCGACTAGCATATATGGTGGCTATCCTGTTCGCAAAAGAGAGCGAGAAGAGGAGGCAAAGCGCGAATGAATAACTAGAGAACAACCTACGGCAAGCATTACTCCAACACTGTGTTCACCTCCCGGACTCCGCCGAGAAGAGACCATCACGGTAACTCACACAGTTGATTCATTTGAAATTAAGTTAAGGTTCAAGTTATCTACAACCGGACATTAACAAATTCCCATCTGCCCATAACCGCGGGCACGGCTTTCGAAAGTTCAAATCCCTGCAGAGGAGTCCCAACTTAGCCCATGACAAGCTCTCACGGTTAATGAAGGAATAGACCTCCTCCCGAGATATTCCGATCAGACTCGGTATCCCGGTTCTACAAGACACTTCGACAAGTTAAAACAAATCCAGCAACACCAACCAGATGTGCCGACAAATCCCGATAGGAGCTGCACATATCTCGTTCTCAGGGCACACCAGATGAGCAAGACGTCGGGTAGGCCAGCCCAGAGTTGCCCCTGGTAGCCCCGGACATCGCTCGGTTGGACCAACACTCAGAGGAGCACTGGCTCGGGGGGGGGGAGGGGGGGTTTAAATAAGATGACCCTTGGGCTCCGGAAACCCAAGGGAAAAAGAGGCTAGGTGGCAAATGGTAAAACCAAGGTTGGGCATTGCTGGAAGAGTTTTATTCAAGGCGAACTATCAAGGGGTTCCCATTATCACCCAACTGCGTAAGGAACGCAAAATCCGGGAACATAACACCGATATGACGGAAACTAGGGCGGCAAGAGTGGAACAAAACACTAGGCAAGAGGCCGAGCCTTCCACCCTTTACCAAGTATATAGATGCATTAAGATAACAAGGCAATATAATGATATCCCAACAAGTAAATAATGTTCCAACAAGGAACAGTCTCCAATCTTCACCTGCAACTAGTAACGCTATAAGAGGGGCTGAGCAAAGCGGTAACATAGCCAAACAACGGTTTGCTAGGACATGGTGGGTTAGAGGTTTGACATGGCAATTTGGGAGGCAAGATAAGAAAGTGGTAGGCATCATAGCATAGGCATAGCAAAAGAGCGAGCATCTAGCAAAGCAAAGATAGTAGTGATTTCGAGGGTATGATCATCTTGCCTGCAAAGTTGTCAGAGTTGACCAGATCCTCGAAAGCAAACTCAACGGGCTCCTTGTTAGCGAACTTGTCTCCCGGCTCTACCCAAACAAGACAAACAAGCAAACGGAACACAATCAACCACGTGCAAAGCTCAAACAACAAGATGCAAACATGGTATGCTATGCAGGATGCGACATGTGATGCATATGCAAGATTTGACAAGGAATGAATGAACCTGGTCTCAACTTGGAAATCCAAGTGTGCCACTGGAAAGGTGAGGTGAAATCGCTTGAAAACGATATAAAGAACGCCAGAATCGGAGTCACGGTTTGGAAATGGCAAGCAATTCAAATATGGCACCGGTCTGCGATATACAGCAAGTAGCCATCTAACTGCAACAAGATGAACATGCTACAACACCCAAACATGACAACAAAATACATGGCAGGAATCCATTCATAATGCTTAACAAAAGATGAACACTAAGCTACGGTCAATTCATCCATTAACAGGTTCAAACAAGCATGGCAAAAATGCATTTGGTAAACAGATTTCAGACTTGGTGAAATTAACACTTGTTTGGAAGTTCAGATCAGGTAGCCCACTTTGGAGCATGAAAACTATATGCTACAGGACCTGAACATGGCAACGTAAAGCATCGCATGGAGCTACTCAAAGAGCTTAACAAAAGTCCCTTAGTGACCTTGAGCCAAAAGGGATCAGAAAATACATTTGCAAGCATGTGAACATGGCAAAAACATAATCAGATCACAGACTTAGTGAAAACTGGAGCATGCAAAACCAGATATCAAGTAGGCATGTTTACGAGCTCGATGCACTCACTACAGAGCAAGTCATGACAATCTAAGCATACACCCATCAAGAATACACATTATACGAGCTAGACATGGCAAGAACAATAACATAGAATGCACGGATCAACTACAACATCCTTGGCAAAATCGCTAACAAGTAGACAATCTGCCCAGATTCACGAAATAGCAAAAGTAGAGCTCGATTGACTCAAGCTAGGGTGCTCCATAATTGCAAACAAAGACATGGATGGATAGAGCACTACAAGATTAACAAAACATCCTTACTGATCATCCTCAAGAGAGGCACTGATCACTAGGAAACAACATGAACATATGGCATATTGAAATAAACAGATCAAGGACTTAGTTGAATTGCTAAGTCCCTGAAATCAGCATTAACGAATGCACCACTTTGCAAGCTTGTGCTAGTCACCACACACATCACAAAAATACATGGGTTGCATCTCTGGAAAGATGGCAAAGCATATAACAAAATATATGTAGAGCTCAGGGGCACATCATGCACACAATAATCATGGCAAAAATGACAAATATCTAATTGGAGCAGCAGGTCTGACAATTATCTCAAATAGCACTCTTCCAACAGCATTTCGGGCATCAAGATGAAGTCAAATGAAAATGATGCAATGAGATGAAATGATGTACTCTCTGAGGCGAACATTTTGATATGCTATATGCCCAAAACGGAGCTACGGATGCGGAGATACAACATGATGAAAAACGCAAAATAGCTAGGGTTTTGGGGCAAAAAATCAACCGAGATATTTTAGATCTGAGATTTGCACGCTTCCCGAGGTTCGCCTCGAGCTCGCCGGAGTTCGTCGGGGGAGGCGGCGTGGAGCTCGTCGGAGTGGTGGTCGGCCGGATCCGATGGATACGGGGCGGATGCGGCGCGGTGGTGGCGTCGGGCGGCGGTTGCGCGGCGGGGGCAGCGGGCAGAGCCACAGCCGCGGTCGCCGGCGGCGAGGGGGAGTGCGGCGGCGCGAGGAGGCGCTGCGAGGTAGGTGGCGGCGGTGGGCGCGCGGGCCTCGGGGGCCGGCGGCGCGGGGGCGGTGAGGCGCCACGTGGCGCTACGCCACTGGTGCGGGGCGGCGGCGCGACTTCGTCCGCCCGGGGCGGACGTGTCCGGCGGTAGCGCGAGGAGTTTTTTTTAGGGTTAGGAAGGAGGGGATCCGAAATTTCGAGGAGGGGTCTATATATAGAGGTAGAGGGAGCTAGGAGAGTCCAAATGAGGTGTGGTTTTTGGCCACGCGATCGTGATCGAACGCTCTAGATGATGGAGAGGGTTTTGGTGGGTTTTGGGCCAAATTGGAGGGGTGTTGGGCTGCAACACACACGAGGCCTTTTTGGTCCCTCGGTTAACCGTTGGAGCATCAAACGAAGTCCAAATGATACGAAACTTGACAGGCGGTCTACCGGTAGTAAACCAAGGCCGCTTGGCAAGTCTCGGTCCAATCCGGAAATGTTTAATCCCCACACACGAAAGAAAGGTTGAAATGACCACCGGAGGAGAACGGAGCGCCGGAATGCAAAACGGACAACAGGGAAAATGCTCGGATGCATGAGACGAACACGTATGCAAATGCAATGCACATGATGACATGATATGAGATGCATGACAACGTCAACAACACACGGAGACAAAAACCCGAACCCGAGAAAATAAAATAATTTAACGCCGGAAATGGCAAGAGTTGGATTACATATTGGGTAAATCATATCCGGGGTGTTACAACACTCCACCACTACGAAAGGATCTCGTCCCGAGATCTAGGACTGAAAGAACGCCGGGTACTCAGAACGGAGGTGATCCTCGCGTTCCCAGGTGGCTTCACGGTCGAAATGGTGTGACCACTTGACTTTGAGGAATTTGATTGACTTATTGCGAGTCTTGCGTTCAGTCTCTTCAAGAATATCAACGGGGTGCTCACGATAAGAGAGATCTTCTTGGAGCTCAATGTCTTCAACGTTGACGGTGCGGTCAGGAGTCTTGAAGCACTTGCGGAGCTGAGAGACATGGAACACGTCATGCACATTTGCAAAGTTTGAAGGAAGCTCGAGTTGATAGGCAAGATCACCTCTCCTGCTGACGATCTTGAAAGGTCCCACGTATCTAGGGGCAAGCTTCCCTTTGATACCGAAGTGGCAAGTACCTTTCATTGGAGAGACGCGGAGGTAAACATGATCTCCGATCTCGAAAGCCAAATCACGGTGCTTAGTATCATAGTAGCTCTTCTGGCGGGATTGGGCTGCTTTGAGGTTATCTCGAATGACATTGCACATTTCCTCTGCCTCTGTGATTAAGTCATTACCGAGAAGCTGACGTTCTCCGGTTTCTGACCAGTTGAGAGGGGTACGGCACTTCCTGCCATATAGAATTTCGAATGGGGCCTTGCCCGAACTTGCTTGAAAATTGTTGTTGTAGGAGAATTCAGCATACGGAAGACAATCCTCCCACTTCATGCCGAAGGAGATCACACAAGCTCTGAGCATATCTTCAAGAATCTGGTTGACACGCTCGACTTGACCGCTAGTTTGAGGATGGAAAGCTGTACTGAAGCGGATGTTGGTGCCCATGGCCTTCTAAAAAGAATCCCAAAACTTGGAGGTAAAGATGCTGCCACGGTCTGAAGAGATCACTTGTGGAATACCGTGCAGAGAGACAATTCGAGAGTTATAGAGCTCCGCCAATTGAGCTGCAGTGATAGACTCTTTGATAGGCAGAAAGTGAGCCACTTTAGTGAGTTTGTCGATGACAACGAATATAGCATCATTGCCAAGCTTGGACTTTGGAAACCCAGTCACGAAGTCCATCTCAATGTGGTCAAACTTCCATTCTGGAATGGCAAGAGGCTGGAGGAGACCTGCTGGCCTTTGGTGTTCTGCCTTCACTCTTCTGCAGACATCACATTCATTCACAAACTGAGCAATCTCGCGCTTCATTCGAGTCCACCAATAAGCCTGCTTGAGGTCCTAATACATCTTCGTCCTCCCAGGGTGGATGGAGAGGAGAGAATTGTGAGCCTCATTCATGATCACTTTACGAAGGTCACCTTTGGGCATAACAATACGATCCTCGAAGAAGAGAGTATCCTGTTGGAAATATGCCCTAGAGGCAATAATAAAAGCATTATTATTATATTTCCTTGTTCATGATAATTGTCTTTATTCATGCTATAATTGTGTTATCCAGAAATCGTAATACATGTGTGAATAACAGACACCAACATGTCCCTAGTAAGCCTCTAGTTGACTAGCTTGCTGATCAATAGATAGTCATGGTTTCCTGACTATGGACATTGGATGTCATTGATAACGAGATCACATCATTAGGAGAATGATGTGATGGACAAGACCCAATCCTAAACATAGCTTAAAGATCGTATAGTTCGTTTGCTAGAGTTTTTCCAATGTCAAAGTATCTTTTCCTTAGACCATGAGATCGTGTAACTCCCGGATACCGTAGGACTGCTTTGGGTATACCAAACGTCACAACGTAACTGGGTGACTATAAAGGTAGACTACGGGTATCTCCAAAAGTGTCTGTTGGGTTGACACGGATCAAGACTGGGATTTGTCACTCCGTATGACGGAGAGGTATCACTGGGCCCACTCGGTAATGCATCATCATAATGAGCTCAAAGTGACCAAGTGTCTGGTCACGGGATCATGCATTACGGTACGAGTAAAGTGACTTGCCGGTAACGAGATTGAACGAGGTATTGGGATACCGACGATCGAATCTCGGGCAAGTAACATATCGATTGACAAAGGGAATTGTATACGGGGTTGCTTGAATCCTCGACATCGTGGTTCATCCGATGAGATAATCGTGGAGTATGTGGGAGCCAACATGGGTATCCAGATCCCGCTGTTGGTTATTGACCGGAGAGTCGTCTCGGTCATGTCTACATATCTCCCGAACCCGTAGGGTCTACACACTTAAGGTTTGGTGACGCTAGGGTTGTAGGGATATGTATATGCAGTAACCCGAATGTTGTTCGGAGTCCCGGATGAGATCCCAGACGTCACGAGGAGTTCCGGAATGGTCCGGAGGTAAAGAATTATATATAGGAAGTGCTGTTTCGGCCATCGGGACAAGTTTCAGGGTCACCGGTATTGTACAGGGACCACCGGAAGGGTCCCGGTGGTCCACCGGGTGGGTCCACCTGCCCCGGGGGCCACATGGGCTATAAGGGGGTACGCCTTGGCCTACATGGGCCAAGGGCACCAGCCCCAAGGGGCCCATGCGCCTAGGGTTTCCAAAAAGGGAAGAGTCCCACTAGTGGAAGGCACCTCCTAGGTGCCTTGGGGGGGAGGGAAACCTCCCTTGGCCGCCGCCCCCCTAGGAGATTGGATCTCCTAGGGCCGGCGCCCCCCCCCCCTTGGCCCTCCTATATATAGTGGGGGAAGGAGGGCTTTTCATCCATGCCTTTGGTTGCCTCCTTCTCCCTCTCCAACACCTCCTCCTCCTCCATAGCGCTTGGCGAAGCCCTGACGGAGTACTGCAGCTCCATCACCACCACGCCGTCGTGCTGCTGCTGGAGCCATCTTCCTCAACCTCTCCTTCCCTCTTGCTGGATCAAGAAGAAGGAGACATTATGCTGACCATACGTGTGTTGAACGCGGAGGTGCCGTCCGTTCGGTGCTAGGATCTCCGGTGATTTGGATCACGTCGTGTTCGACTACAAAGGTATGTACATGCATCCGATCACTCGTTGCTAGATGAACTCATAGATGGATCTTGGTGAAACCGTAGGAAATTTTTTTGTTTTCTGCATCATTCTCCAACAGTGGCATCATGAGCTAGGTCTATGCGTAGTTCTCTTGCACGAGTAGAACACAATTTGTTGTGGGCGTTGATGTTGTCAACTTTCTTGCCGCTACTAGTCTTATCTTGCTTCAACGGTATTGTGGGATGAAGCGGCCCGGACCAACCTTACACATACGCTTACGTGAGACCAGTTCCACCGACTAACATGCACAAGTTGCATAAGGTGGCTGGCGGGTGTCTGTCTCTCCTACTTTAGTTGGAGCGGATTCGATGAAAAGGGTCCTTATGAAGGGTAAATATAAGTTGACAAATCACGTTGTGGCTTTCACGTAGGTAAGAAAACGTTCTTGCTAGAACCCTGTTTCGGCCACGTAAAACTTGCAACAACAATTAGAGGACGTCTAACTTGTTTTTGCAGCAAGTGCTTTGTGATATGATATGGCCAAAGTTGTGATGAATGATGAATGATCTATATGTGATGCATGAGATGTTCGTGCTATTGTAATAGGAATCACGACTTGCATGTCGATGAGTATGACAACCGGCAGGAGCCATAGGAGTTGTCTTTATTTTGTATGACCTGCGTGTCATGGAGAAACGCCATGTAAATTACTTTACTTTATTGCTAAACGCGTTAGCCATAGTAGTAGAAGTAATAGTTGGCGAGGAACTTCATGGAGACACAATGATGGAGATCATGATGATGGAGATCATGGTGTCATGCCAGTGACAAGATGATCATGGAGCCCCAAGATGGAGATCAAAGGAGCTATGTGATATTGGCCATATCATGTCACTATTATTATTTGATTGCATGTGATGTTTATCATGTTTTTGCATCTTGTTTGCTTAGAACGACGGTAGTAAATAAGATGATCCCTCATAATAATTTCAAGAAAGTGTTCCCCCTAACTGTGCACCGTTGCGACAGTTCATTGTTTCGAAGCACCACGTGATGATCGGGTGTGATAGATTCTAACGTTCACATACAACGGGTGTAAGACAGATTTACACATGCAAACACTTAGGTTGACTTGACGAGCCTAGCATGTGTATAGACATGGCCTCGGAACACAGAAGACCGAAAGGTCGAGCATGAGTCATATAGAAGATACGATCAACATGAAGATGTTCACCGATGTTGACTAGTCCGTCTCACGTGATGATCGGACACGGCCTAGTGGACTCGGATCATGTTATACTTAGATGACTAGAAGAGGGATGTCTATCTAAGTGGGAGTTCATTATAATTTGATTAGATGAACTTCATTATCATGAACTTAGTCTAAAATATTTACAATATGTCTTGTAGATCAAATGGCCAACGTAGTCCTCAACTTCAACGCGTTCCTAGAGAAAACCAAGCTGAAAGACGATGGCAGCAACTACACGGACTGGGTCCGGAACCTGAGGATCATCCTCATAGATGCCAAGAAAGATTATGTCCTACAAGCACCGCTAGGTGACGCACCTATTCTCCCTGCAGAACAGGACATTATGAACGCTTGGCAGGCACGTACCGATGACTACTCCCTCGTTCAGTGTGGCATGCTTTAGAGCTTAGAGCCGGGGCTCCAAAAATGTTTTGAGAGACACGGAGCATATGAGATGTTCGAAGAGATAAAAATGGTTTTCCAAGCTCATGCCCGGGTCGAGAGATATGAAGTCTTTGACAAATTCTTCAGTTGTAAGATGGAGGAAAACAGTTCTGTCAGTGAGCACATACTCACTATGTCTGGGTTACATAACCGCTTGACTCAGCTGGGAGTTAATCTCCCGGATGACGCGGTCATTGACAGAATCCTCCAGTCGCTTCCACCAAGCTACAAGAGCTTTGTGATGAACTTCAATATGCAGGGGATGCAAAAGACCATTCCTGAGGTATTTGCAATGCTGAAATCAGCAGAGGTAGAAGTCAAGAAGGAACATCAAGTGTTGATGTTAAATAAAACCACTAAGTTCAAGAAGGGCAAGGGTAAAAAGAACTCCAAGAAGGACGGCAAGGAAGTTGCCGCGCCTGGCAAGAAAGCTGCCGGGAAGAAGCCAAAGAATGGACCCAAGCCCGAGACTGAGTGCTTTTATTGCAAGGGAAGTGGTCACTGGAAGCGGAACTGCCCCAAATACTTAGCGGACAAGAAGGCCGGCAAAACAAAAGGTATATGTGATATACATGTAATTGATGTGTACCTTACCAGTACTCGTAATAGCTCTTGGGTATTTGATACCGGTGCAGTTGCTCACATTTGTAACTCAAAGCAGGAGCTGCGGAATAAGCGGAGACTGGCGAAGGACGAGGTGACGATGCACGTCGGGAATGGTTCCAAGGTCGATGTGATCGCCGTCGGCACGCTGCCTCTACATTTACCTACGGGATTAGTTTTAAACCTCAATAATTGTTATTTAGTGCCAGCTTTGAGCATGAACATTGTATCGGGATCTCGTTTAATTCGAGATGGCTACTCATTTAAATCCGAGAATAATGGTTGTTCCATTTATATGAGAGATATGTTTTATGGTCATGCTCCTATGGTGAATGGTTTATTCTTAATGAATCTCGAGCGTAATGCTACACATATTCATAGTGTGAGTACCAAAAGATGTAAGGTTCATAATGATAGTCCCACATAGTTGTGGCACTGCCGCCTTGGTCACATAGGTGTCAAACGCATGAAGAAGCTCCATGCAGATGGACTTTTAGAGTCTCTTGATTATGAATCATTTGACACGTGCGAACCATGCCTCATGGGTAAAATGACCAAGACTCCGTTCTCAGGAACAATGGAGCGAGCAACCAACTTATTGGAAATCATACATACTGATGTGTGCGGTCCAATGAGTGTTGAGGCTCGCGGTGGCTATCGTTATGTTCTCACCCTCACTGATGACTTGAGTAGATATGGGTATGTCTACTTAATGAAACACAAGTCTGAAACCTTTGAAAAGTTCAAGAAATTTCAGAGTGAAGTTGAGAATCAACGTGACAGGAAAATCAAGTTTCTATGATCAGATCGTGGAGGAGAATACTTGAGTCACGAATTTGGCACACACTTAAGAAAATGTGGAATAGTTTCACAACTCACGCCGCCTGGAACACCTCAGTGTAATGGTGTGTCCGAACGTCGTAATCGCACTCTATTAGATATGGTGCGATCTATGATGTCTCTTCCCGATTTACCGCTATCTTTTTGGGGCTATGCTTTAGAGACTGCCGCATTCACTTTAAATAGGGCTCCGTCGAAATCCGTTGAGACGACACCGTTTGAATTATGGTTTGGTAAGAAACCTAAGTTGTCATTTCTAAAAGTTTGGGGATGCGATGCTTATGTCAAGAAACTTCAACCTGAAAAGCTCGAACCCAAGTCGGAAAAATGCGTCTTCATAGGATACCCTAAAGAAACTGTTGGGTATACCTTCTACCTCAGATCCGAAGGCAAGATCTTTGTTGCCAAGAATGGATCCTTTCTAGAGAAGGAGTTTCTCTCGAAAGAAGTAAGTGGGAGGAAAGTAGAACTTGATGAAGTATTACCTCTTGAACCGGAAAATGGCGCAACTCAAGAAAATGTTCCTGAGGTGCCTGCACCGACTAGAGAGGAAGTTAATGATAATGATCAAGATACTTCTGATCAAGCTCCTACTGAAATTCGAAGGTCCACAAGGACACGTTCCGCACCAGAGTGGTACGGCAACCCTGTCTTGGAAATCATGTTGTTAGACAACGGTGAACCTTCGAACTATGAAGAAGCGATGGCAGGCCCGGATTCCAACAAATGGCTAGAAGCCATGAAATCCAAGATAGGATCCATGTATGAAAACGAAGTATGGACTTTGACTAACTTGCCCGTTGAACGGCGAGCCATAGAAAATAAATGGATCTTTAAGAAGAAGACAGACGCGGATGGTAATGTGACCATCTATAAAGCTCGGCTTGTCGCTAAGGGTTATCGACAAGTTCAAGGGGTTGACTACGATGAGACTTTCTCACCGGTAGCGAAGCTAAAGTCCGTCCGAATCATGTTAGCAATTGTCGCATTCTAAGATTATGAGATATGGCAAATGGACGTCAAAACGGCATTCCTTAATGGTTTCCTTAAGGAAGAATTGTATATGATGCAGCCGGAAGGTTTTGTCGATCCTAAGAATGCTGACAAGGTGTGCAAGCTCCAACGCTCGATTTATGGGCTGGTGCAAGCATCTCGGAGTTGGAACATTCGCTTTGATGAGATGATCAAAGCGTTTGGGTTTACGCAGACTTATGGAGAAGCCTGCGTTTACAAGAAAGTGAGTGGGAGCTCTGTAGCATTTCTCATATTATATGTAGATGACATACTTTTGATGGGAAATGATATAGAACTCTTGGACAGCATCAAGGCCTACTTGAATAAGAGTTTTTCAATGAAGGACCTTGGTGAAGCTGCTTATATATTAGGCATCAAGATCTATAGAGATAGATCAAGACGCCTCATAGGTCTTTCACAAAGCACATACCTTGATAAGATATTGAAGAAGTTCAATATGGATCAATCTAAGAAGGGGTTCTTGCCTGTGTTACAAGGTATGAAATTGAGCTCAGCTCAATGTCCGACCACGGCAGAAGATATAGAAGAGATGAGTGTCATCCCCTATGCCTCAGCCATAGGTTCTATTATGTATGCCATGCTGTGTACCAGACCTGATGTAAACCTTGCCGTAAGTTTGGTAGGAAGGTACCAAAGTAATCCCGGCAAGGAACACTGGACAGCGGTCAAGAATATCCTGAAGTACCTGAAAAGGACTAAGGAAATGTTTCTCGTTTATGAGGTAACGAAGAGCTCGTCGTAAAGGGTTACGTCGATGCTAGCTTCGACACAGATCTGGATGACTCTAAGTCACAGACCGGATACGTGTATATTTTGAATGGTGGGGCAGTAAGCTGGTGCAGTTGCAAGCAGAGCGTCGTGGCGGGATCTACATGTGAAGCGGAGTACATGGCAGCCCCGGAGGCAGCACATGAAGCAATATGGGTGAAGGAGTTCATCACCGACCTAGTATTTATACCCAATGCGTCGGGGCCAATCAAACTCTTCTGTGACAACACTGGAGCTATTGCACTTGCCAAGGAGCCCAGGTTTCACAAGAAGACAAGGCAC
The DNA here is from genome assembly GCF_018294505.1 of Triticum aestivum. Taxonomy (NCBI): domain Eukaryota; kingdom Viridiplantae; phylum Streptophyta; class Magnoliopsida; order Poales; family Poaceae; genus Triticum; species Triticum aestivum. Next base: position 494,894,909 of record NC_057794.1, on the reverse strand, counting down.
ATCAAGCGTCGCTTCAACTCCATTCGTGAAAATGTTCAAGATGGAGACACAGATATTTGTAAAGTGCATACGGACCTGAATGTAGCAGATCCGTTGACTAAACCTCTCCCTAGGGCAAAACATGATCAACACCAGAATTCCATGGGTGTTCGATTCATCACAATGTAACTAGATTATTGACTCTAGTGCAAGTGGGAGACTGTTGGAAATATGCCCTAGAGGCAATAATAAAAGCATTATTATTATATTTCCTTGTTCATGATAATTGTCTTTATTCATGCTATAATTGTGTTATCCGGAAATCGTAATACATGTGTGAATAACAGACACCAACATGTCCCTAGTAAGCCTCTAGTTGACTAGCTTGTTGATCAACAGATAGTCATGGTTTCCTGACTATGGACATTGGATGTCATTGATAATGAGATCACATCATTAGGAGAATGATGTGATGGACAAGACCCAATCCTAAACATAGCTTAAAGATCGTATAGTTCGTTTGCTAGAGTTTTTCCAATGTCAAAGTATCTTTTCCTTAGACCATGAGATCGTGTAACTCCCGGATACCGTAGGAGTGCTTTGGGTATACCAAACGTCACAACGTAACTGGGTGACTATAAAGGTAGACTACGGGTATCTCCGAAAGTGTCTGTTGGGTTGACACGGATCAAGACTGGGATTTGTCACTCCGTATGACGGAGAGGTATCACTGGGCCCACTCAGTAGTGCATCATCATAATGAGCTCAAAGTGACCAAGTGTCTGGTCACGGGATCATGCATTACGGTACGAGTAAAGTGACTTGCCGGTAACGAGATTGAACGAGGTATTGGGATACCGACGATCGAATCTCGGGCAAGTAACATATCGATTGACAAAGGGAATTGTATACGGGGTTGCTTGAATCCTCGACATCGTGGTTCATCCGATGAGATCATCGTGGAGTATGTGGGAGCCAACATGGGTATCCAGATCCCACTGTTGGTTATTGACTAGAGAGTCGTCTCGGTCATGTCTACATATCTCCCGAACCCGTAGGGTCTACACACTTAAGGTTCGGTGACGCTAGGGTTGTAGGGATATGTATATGCAGTAACCCGAATGTTGTTCAGAGTCTCGGATGAGATCCTGGACGTCATGTGGAGTTCCGGAATGGTCCGGAGGTAAAGAATTATATATAGGAAGTGCTGTTTCGGCCATCGGGACAAGTTTCGGGGTCACCGGTATTGTACCGGGACCACCGGAAGGGTCCCGAGGGTCCACCGGATGGGTCCACCTGCCCCGGGGGCCACATGGGCTGTAATGGGGTGCGCCTTGGCCTACATGGGCCAAGGGCACCAGCCCCAAGGGGCCCATGCGCCTAGGGTTTCCAAAAGGGAAGAGTCCCACTAGTGGAAGGCACCTCCTAGGTGCCTTGGAGGGGAGGGAAACCTCCCTTGGCCGCCGCCCCCCTAGGAGATTGGATCTCCTAGGGCCGGTGCCCCCCCCCCTTGGCCCTCCTATATATAGTGGGGGAAGGAGGGTTTTCATCCATGCCTTTGGTTGCCTCCTTCTCCCTCTCCAACACCTCCTCCTCCTCCATAGCGCTTGGCGAAGCCCTGACGGAGTACTGCAGCTCCATCACCACCACGCCGTCGTGCTGCTGCTGGAGCCATCTTCCTCAACCTCTCCTTCCCTCTTGCTGGATCAAGAAGAAGGAGACGTTACGCTGACCGTACGTGTGTTGAACGCGGAGGTGCCGTCCGTTCGGTGCTAGGATCTCCGGTGATTTGGATCACGTCGTGTTCGACTACCTCATCCCCGTTCTTTGAACGCTTCCGCTCGTGATCTACAAAGGTATGTAGATGCATCCGATCACTCATTGCTAGATGAACTCATAGATGGATCTTGGTGAAACCGTAGGAAAAATTTTTGTTTTCTGCATCGTTCTCCAACATATCCTTGTCATCAAGGTGGTAGCACTTGTACTTGGGTTGACTCTTGGCAATCCCAATCTTCACCTTCTTCACCATAGCATCAAGAAGCTGGGCTTGGCGAATCTGGTCTTCCAAGGTAGGAGAGACTTGAAGGTTGGCGAGGAAACCTTGAGGAACAACTTGCAGATTAAGTTTGCGGAAAGCTTCACAAAGCTCGGGTTGATAAGGCTTGAGAATTAGACTGTTGCAATAAGCCTTCCTGCTCAAAGCGTCAGCAATCACATTGGCCTTGCCTGGAGTATACTCGATACTCGGATTATACTCTTGAATCATTTCGACCCATTGAGTTTGCCTGAGGTTGAGATTAGGCTGAGTGAAGATGTACTTGACACTCTTGTGGTCAGTGAAGATGTCCACTTTTCTTCCCAATAAGAGATGTCTCCGAGTCAAAAGAGCATGCACAACTACCGCCAACTCGAGGTCATGAGTGGGGTAGTTCTTCTCATTGGGCTTCAACTAGCGAGAGGTATAAGCCACAACTTTCTTCTCTTGCATCAACACTGCACCGAGACCTTGGAGAGAGGCATCGCAAAAGACCTCGTATGGTTTGGATTCATCAGGAGGAGTCAGAACTGGAGCAGTGACAAATTTCTCTTTCAAAGTGTTGAAAGCAATGTCACACTCTAAAGACCAAACATACTTAACGTGCTTCTGGAGAAGATTTGAGAGAGGCTTCGCGATCTTAGAAAAGTTTTCAATGAATCTTCGACAGTAGCTTGCGAGACCGAGGAAGCTACAGAGTTGCTTCCCGTTCTGAGGTGGTTCCCAATTCACAATTGCAGACACCTTCTCAGGATTTACCGCAATGCCCTTGGCAGAGATGATATGACCAAGATAAAGAATCTCATCAAGCCAAAATTCGCACTTGGAGAACTTGGCGTATAACTGGTGTTCCCTGAGCTTATCGAGTACCAAACGCAAGTGCTTGGCGTGATCTTCCTTGTTCTTCGAAAAGACCAGAATGTCGTCGAGATAGAACAAAACAAAGTCATTGGTGTAGGCGTTGAAGATGAAGTTCATCATGCGAGAGAAAGTCGGAGGAGCATTGACGAGGCCAAAAGACATGACAGTGTATTCATATGAACCATAGCTTGTCCTGAAAGCCGTCTTGGGAATATCTTGCTCACGGATTCGAATCTGATGATAACCCATACGGAGATCAAGCTTGGAGAATACTTGGGCACCTTTGAGTTGTTTGAATAGCTCGTTGATGTTGGGAAGTGGGTATTTGTTCTTGATAGTCTTCTTGTTCAATGGACGGTAATCAACACAAAGTCGGTCCGTTCCATCCTTCTTCTTCACAAAAAGAACTCCACAACCCCACGGAGAAGAAGTAGGTCGGATGAGACCCATTCTCTCTTGAATATCAAGTTGCTTCTTCAGCTCCTTCAACTCTTCAGGTCCGAGCTTGTAAGGACGTTTGCACACAGGTTCCGTGCCAGGCTCAAGATCGATGACAAATTCAACTGGCCGGTGCGGAGGCATTCCTGGAAGCTCTTCTGGAAAGACGTCTTGATATTTGCAAACGACTAGAATTTGAGAGATGGCATCCAGTTCACCCTTCTCATTAAGAGAAAACAGACGGATGGTATCATCACGAGCGGCAAAGACAATCACATCCTCAGACGAATGAGTCAATTGAATCTGCCTGGCTGCACAATCAAGATGCGCCTTGTGCTTAGAAAGCCAATCCATCCCGAGAATAAGATCAATATCCGAGTTGCCAAGAACCATTGGAGAAGAAAGAAACTTGTAATCGCCCAATGTGATAGTAACATCCGGAGCCAACATTTTGGTGTTCATGAACAAACACGGAGAAGAAACCGTTATCGGCTTAGGCAAATCAATAGTATGCACATCATGCATGGATGCAAAAGGCTTCGATAAAAATGATAAAGATGCACCAGTGTCAAAAAGAACTCTTGCGGGAATGTCATTAACAGGAAGGTTACCCATAATCACATCTAGCGAGTCCTTTGCCTGAGCTACATTCAGCAAGTTGACCTTGGCGGACTTGGTGTTATGCTTGACCACAGCTGTACTTGCCGATCTCACAGGAGGAGGAGGAGGGAGACGCCTCTGGTTCAAGCATTTGTTGGCATAGTGACCCTTTTGTTGGCACTTGTTGCACGTGACCTCTGAAAGCGGACGGTGATACGGAGCACTTGATCTTGGAGCTTGAGACGAAGTCTTGTTCTGAAAGCCAGGGTTGGGTGGGTGGGAAGATCCACTGCCACCTTTGCTCTTCTGATACGGCTGACGGAACGGAGGAGGAGGAAGCCAATACTTCTGCTGCTTGGCCACTTGAGTAGAGGAAGAAGGAGTAGCATCTCTGACTCGCTTCTTGGAAGCATCACACCTCAGTTGAGCAGCCTCTTGCTTCAATGCCATGTTGTAGAACTCATCGTACCTCAAGGGCTCAAAGAGAACAAGAGCTAGCTGGATTTCTTCTCTGAGACCACCCCTGAACTGGTATATCATGCTCTTCTCATCAGGGACGTCCTGCTTAGCAAGGCGGGCGAGCTTCTGAAACAACTTGTTGTAGTCATAGACAGACAAAGAGCCTTGCTTCAGGTTGCGGAATTCCTCACGCTTGCTTTCAACCACGCTCTGAGGAATATGATGAGCTTTGAAGTCTTGACGGAATTCATCCCAGGTAATCACATGGCCTCCTCCGGAATCTTTGTACTGCTAAAACCAATCTGCAGCTTGGTCTTTGAGTTGGAAGGAAGCGAACTTAACAAAGTCCTCGGGCCTGACGTTACTGCACTCGAAATGCTTGCACAAGTCCACGAGCCAATCGTCAGCATCAGTTGCCTCAACACAATTGCTGAAAGTCTTTGGCCCATTAGCAAGGAACTGGTTGAGTGTAGCAAAGTGATTCTGATTATTGCCTTGGTTGCCTTGGTTCGCTTGGTTGCGCTCTTGAAGAATTTGCATGATCAACTGTGTGTTTGCATTGGTTGCGGCCATCACAGCTTGCCATGCCTCCGGAGGAGGGGGAGGTGGTGGCGGATCCTGATTCTGATTTTGATTGCTGCTCTTAGCGGGAGCCATCCTGAAGAGGGTGACATCTGTTAGCACATTGACAGATAAAATGAAGCTGAATCCAACGGAATGAAAATTGCAACATATGGTCTTCACATCTGAATAAAATGAACGAATGCATTCCACTTGAAATGGTCACATATCCATAATTGAGAAGCCACTTAGAATTTAGGTAGAGGAATAAATCAACAAGGTACGGAGCAAGAACGAATACTCGGTAAGAAATCCCAATCTCAAACCAAATATCCGTGGAAGAAGAACTAGAGCTACAAGAATTCCCACCTATGAAACTCCCGAACCTTTCCGGTTATGCAATCATGTGTTGGGGATACAGGGGAAGCATAATATCTCACCCAAAACTAGAAAATCCTACATCCAGCTGTATCCATCCTTCAACACATAACCGAGAAAAACTTCGGAAACCATCTACCTCAACCTTCGAAAAGCATCCGTTATACAAGTTATGGCAATACTCCCGAACTCCCGCCCCAGTACTGGGTGGCGTCGAGGTTATCTCACCAACGAATTGCATAAAAGAGATTTTCGATGTCGGCGTACAGGTATTCCAGAATTGCAATGATAAAATTGTGATGACAACACCTTGGAGCTCAACTCCCCGGGACACTGCCACAACCCCTAAAGACAGGAGGCACCAAGAACAATGTTCTCGTCACAAAACCATCGGAACGATTCCAAGATACCCGCGTGATCCTAAAAAATTAGTGAAATTTAAGAAGAGAATAGTCAAAACTCTATGTCAGGATGCCTTACCAGAGCGATGAGGAGACTAGGGAGTAAAAAGAATTCCTAAACTCTCCGATATATAATTCCTAAATGACTCAAAACATTTTTTTCTATACTCAAACTCGGCTGCTAAAAACGATCAAGCAGTGGGGGCTCCTAAGGTCGGGGAAGGCTCTGATTACCAACTTGTAACGCCCTCGATGCGGCTATATCTCCTACGTGTCGGAGCACGACTTAGAGGCATAACTGCATTGAAAGAAATGTTGCAAGTTAGGCAATCTTCACAACATCCCATGTAAAATAAATAATAAAAGGGGAAGGAACATAGTTGGCTTACACTCGCCACGTCAATCAAAGTACATAAATAGCATTACATCATCCAATCACTCATGGCCCGACTACGGTGCCAAAATAAAAGATCAACCCAACATGCGACACGGTCCCGATCGCCCCAACTAGGCACCGCTACTGATCATCAGGGAAAGACACATAGTAACGATGTGAGTCCTCGTCGAACTCCCACTTGAGCTCAAGCGCGTCATCTGGAACGGAGTCATCAGGCCATGCATCTGGTTTGGAAGTAATCTGTGAGCCACAGGGACTCAGCAATCTCGCACCCTCGCGATCAAGACTATTTAAGCTTATAGGTAAGGCAAGGTAAATATGTGGAGCTGCAGCAAGCGACTAGCATATATGGTGGCTATCCTATTCGCAAAAGAGAGCGAGAAGAGGAGGCAAAGCGCGAACGAATAACTAGAGAACAACCTGCACCAAGCATTACTCCAACACCGTGTTCACCTCCCGGACTCCGCCGAGAAGAGACCATCACGGTAACTCACACAGTTAATTCATTTTAAATTAAGTTAAGGTTCAAGTTATCTACAACCGGACATTAACAAATTCCCATCTGCCCATAACCGCGGGCACGGCTTTTGAAAGTTCAAATCCCTGCAGGGGAGTCCCAACTTAGCCCATGACAAGCTCTCACGGTTAACGAAGGAATAGACCTCCTCCCGAGATATTCCGATCAGACTCGGTATCCCGGTTCTACAAGACACTTCGACAAGATAAAACAAATCCAGCAACACCACCCGGATGTGCCGATAAATCCCGATAGGAGCTGCACATATCTCGTTCTCAGGGCACACCGAATGAGCAAGACATCGGGTAGGCCAGCCCAGAGTTGCCCCTGGTAGCCCCGGACATCGCTCGGTTGGACCAACACTCAGAGGAGCACTGGCCCAGGGGGGTTTAAATAAGATGACCCTTGGGCTCCAGAAACCCAAGGGAAAAAGAGGCTAGGTGGCAAATGGTAAAACCAAGGTTGGGCATTGCTGGAAGAGTTTTATTCAAGGCAAACTATCAAGGGGTTCCCATTATCACCCAACCACGTAAGGAACGCAAAATCCGGGAACATAACACCGATATGACGGAAACTAGGGAGGCAAGAGTGGAACAAAACACTAGGCGAGAGGCCGAGCCTTCCACCCTTTACCAAGTATATAGATGCATTAAGATAACAAGGCAATATAATGATATCCCAACAAGTAAATAATGTTCCAACAAGGAATGGTCTCCAATCTTCACCTGCAACTAGTAACGCTATAAGAGGGGCTGAGCAAAGCGGTAACATAGCCAAACAACGGTTTGCTAGGACATGGTGGGTTAAAGGTTTGACATGGCAATTTGGTAGGCAAGATAAGCAAGTGGTAGGCATCGTAGCATAGGCATAGCAAAAGAGCGAGCATCTAGCAAAGCAAAGATAGTAGTGATTTCGAGGGTATGATCATCTTGCCTGCAAAGTTGTCAGAGTTGACTGGATCCTTGAAAGCAAACTCAACGGGCTCCTCGTTAGTGAACTCATCTCCCGGCTCTACCCAAACAAGACAAACAAGCAAACGGAACACAATCAACCACGTGCAAAGCTCAAACAACAAGATGCAAACATGGTATGCTATGCGGGATGCGACATGTGATGCATATGCAAGATTTGACAAGGAATGAATGAACCTGGCCTCAACTTGGAAATCCAAGTGTGCCACTGGAAGGGTGAGGTGAAATCGCTTGAAAACGATATAAAGAACGCCGGAATCGGATTCACGGTTTGGAAATGGCAAGCAATTCAAATATGGCACCGGTCTGCGATATACAGCAAGTAGCCATCTAAATGCAACAAGATGAACATGCTACATCACCCAAACATGACAACAAAATACATGGCAGGGATCCATTCATGATGCTTAACAAAAGATGAACACTGAGCTACGACCAATTCATCCATTAACAGGTTCAAACAAGCATGGCAAAAATGCATTTGGTAAACAGATTTCAGACTTAGTGAAATTAGCACTTGTCTGGAATTTCAGATCAGGTAGCCCACTTTGGAGCATGAAAACTATATGCTACATGACCTGAACATGGCAACATAAAGCATCGCATGGAGCTACTCAAAGAGATTAACAAAAGTCCCTTAGTGACCTTGAGCCAAAAGGGATCAGAAAATACATTTGCAAGCATGTGAACATGGCAAAAACATAATCAGATCACAGACTTAGTGAAAACTGGAGCATGCAAAACCAGATATCAAGTAGGCATGTTTACGAGCTCGATGCACTCGCTACAGAGCAAGTCATGAAAATCTAAGAATACACCCATCAAGAATACACATTATACGAGCTAGACATGGCAAGAACAATAACATAGAATGCACGGATCAACTACAACATCCTCGGCAAAATCGCTAACAAGTAGACAATCTGCCCAAATTCACGAAATAGCAAAAGTAGAGCTCGATTGACTCAAGCTAGGGTGCTCCATAATTGAAAACAAAGACATGGATGGATAGAGCACTACAAGATTAACAAAACATCCTTACTGATCATCCTCAAGAGAGGCACGGATCACTAGGAAACAACATGAACATATGGCATATTGAAATAAACAGATCAAGGAGTTAGTGAAATTGCTAAGTCCCTGAAATCAGCATTAACGAATGCACCACTTTGCAAGCTTGTGCTAGTCACCACACACATCACAAAAATACATGGGTTGCATCTCTGGAAAGATGGCAAAGCATATAACAAAACATATGTAGAGCTCAGGGGCATATCATGCACACAATAATCATGGCAAAAATGACAAATATCTAATTGGAGCAGCAGATCTGACAATTATCTCAAATAGGACTCTTCCAACAGCATTTCGGGCATTAAGATTAACTCAAATGAAAATGATGCAATGAGATGAAATGATGTACTCTCTGAGACGATCATGATGAAAAACGCAAAATAGCTAGGGTTTCGGGGCAAAAAATCAACCGAGATATTTTAGATCTGAGATTTGCACGCTTCCCAAGGTTCGCCTCGAGCTCGCCGGAGATGGAGTTGACCGCCGGAGTTTGTCGGGGGAGGCGGCGTGGAGCTCGCCGGAGTGGTGGTCGGCCGGATCCGGTGGAGACGGGGCGGATGCGGCGCGGTGGTGGCATCGGGCGGCGGGGGCGGCGGCCGGAGCTGCAGCCGCGGTCGCCGGCGGTGAGGAAGTGCGGCGGCCGGCGAGGGGGAGTGCGGCGGCGCGAGGAGGCGCTGCAAGGTAGGTGGCGGCGGTGGGCGCACGGGCCTCAGGGGCCGGCGATGGGCCTGCCCAGGCCAACGGGTGCGGGGGCGGTGAGGCGCCACATGGTGCTACGCCACTGGTGCGGGGCGGCGGCACGGCTTCGTCCGCCCGGGGCGGACGTGTCCGGCGGTGGCAGTGAGGAGTTTTTTTTTAGGGTTAGGAAGGAGAGGATCAGGAATTTCGAGGAGGGATCTATATATAGAGGTAGAGGGAGCTAGGAGAGTCCAAATGAGGTGCGGTTTTTGGCCACGCGATCGTGATCAAATGCTCTAGATGATGGAAAGGGTTTTGGTGGGTTTTGGGCCAAATTGGAGGGGTTTTGGGCTGCAACACACACGAGGCCTTTTCGGTCCCTCGGTTAACTGTTGGAGCATCAAACGAAGTCCAAATGATACGAAACTTGACAGGCGGTCTACCGGTAGTAAACCAAGGCCGCTTGGCAAGTCTCGGTCCAATCCGGAAATGTTTAATCCCCACACACGAAAGAAAGGTAGAAATGACCACCGGAGGAGAACGGAGCGCCAGAATGCAAAAGGGACAACGGGGAAAATGCTCTGATGCATGAGACGAACACGTATGAAAATGCAATGCACATGATGACATGATATGAGATGCATGACAACGACAACAACACACGGAGACAAAAACTCGAACCCGAGAAAATAAAATAACTTAACACCGAAAACGGCAAGAGTTGGATTACATATTGGGTAAATCATATCCGGGGTGTTACATAGGGATTGGCACACGTTTTTGTCTTGACTCTCTGGTAGAAACTTTGGGGCACTCTTTGAGGTTCTATGTGTTGGTTGAATAGATGAATCTGAGATTGTGTGATGCATATCGTATAATCATACACACGGATACTTGAGGTGACATTGGAGTATCTAGGTGACATTAGGGTTTTGGTTGATTTGTGTCTTAAGGTGTTATTCTAGTACGAACTTGTTGGGGAACGTAGTAATTTCAAAAAAAATCCTACGCACAAGCAAGATCATGGTGATGCATAGCAACAAGAGGGGAGAGTGTTGTCCAAGTACCCTCGTAGACCGTAAGCGGAAGCGTTAGCACAACGCGGTTGATGTAGTCGTACGTCTTCACGATCCGACCAATCAAGTACCGAACGCACGGCACCTCCGAGCTCAGCACACGTTTAGCCCGATGACGTCCCTCGAACTCCGATCCAGCCGAGTGTTGAGGGAGAGTTTCGTCAGCACGACGGCGTGGTGACGATGTTGATGTTCTACCGACGCAGGGCTTCGCCTAAGCACCGCTACAGTATTATCGAGGTGGACTATGGTGGAGGGGGGCACCGCACACGGCTAAAAGATCAAACGATCAATTGTTGTGTCTATGGGGTAACCCCTGGCCACGTATATAAAGGAGTGGAGGAGGGGAGGGGCCGGCCCTCAATATGGCGCGCCCTAGGGAGTCCTACTCCCACCGGGAGTAGGATTCCCCCTTTCCTAGTAGAACCAGGAGCCCTTCCAAGTAGTAGGAGTAGGAGAGAAGGAAAGGGAAAAGAGAAGAGAAGGAAGGAGGGGGAGAAACCCTCCCCCCTAGTCCAATTCGTAATAGGTCTTGGGGGTGCGCGCGGCCTGCCTCTCTCTCTTTCCCCTAAAGCCCAATAAGGCCCATACGCTCCCCGGCGAATTCCCATAACTCCACGGTACTCCGATAAATACTCGAATCACTCGGAACCTTTCCGATGTCCGAATATAGTCGTCCAATATATCGATCTTTACGTATTGACCATTTCGAGACTCCTCATCATGTCCCCGATCTCATCCGGGACTCTGAACTACCTTCAGTACATCAAAACACATAAACTCATAATATAACCGTCATCGAACTCTAAGCATGCGGAACCTACGGGTTCGAGAACTATGTAGACATGACCGAGACACATCTCCAGTTAATAACCAATAGCGGAACCTGGATGCTCATATTGGCTCCTACATATTCTACGAAGATCTTTATCGGTCAAACCGCATAACAACATATGTTGTTCCCTTTGTCATCGGTATGTTACTTGCCCGAGATTCGATCGTCGGTATCTCAATACCTAGTTCAATCTCGTTACCGGCAAGTCTCTTTACTCGTTCCGTAATACATCATCCCACAACTAACTCATTAGTTGCAATGCTTGCAAGGCTTATAGTGATGTGCATTACCGAGTGGGCCCAGAGATACCTCTCCGACAATCGGAGTGACAAATCCCAATATTGAAATACGCCAACCCAACAAGTACCTTCAGAGACACCTGTAGAGCACCTTTATAATCACCCAGTTACGTTGTGATGTTTGGTGGCACACAAAGTGTTCCTCCGGTAAATGGGAGTTGCATAATCTCATAGTCATAGGAACATGTATAAGTCATGAAGAAAGCAATAGCAACAAACTAAATGATCAAGTGCTAAGCTAACGGAATGGGTCAAGTCAATCACATCATTCTCCTAATTATGTGACCCCGTTAATCAAATGACAACTCATGTCTATGGTTAGGAAACATATCCATCTTTGATCAACGAGCTAGTCAAGTAGAGGCATACTAGTGACACTCTGTTTGTCTATGTATTCACACATGTATTATGTTTCCGGTTAATATAATTCTAGCATGAATAATAAACATTTATCATGATATAAGGAAATAAATAATAACTTTATTATTGCCTCTAGGGCATATTTCCTTCAGTCTCCCGCTTGCACTAGAGTCAATAATCTAGTTCGCATCGCCATGTGATTTAATACCAATAGTTCACATCACCATGTGATTAACACCCATAGTTCACATCAACATGTGACCAACACCCAAAGTGTTTACTAGAGTCAATAATCTAGTTCACATTGCTATGTGATTAACACCAAAAGAGTACTAAAGTGTGATCATGTTTTGCTTGTGAGAGAAGTTTAGTCAACGGGTCTGACACATTCAGATCCGTAATTATTTTGCAAATTTCTATGTCAACAATGCTCTGCACGGAGCTACTCTAGCTAATTGCTCCCACTTTCAATATGTATCCAGATTGAGATTTAGAGTCATATGGATCAGTGTCAAAAATTTCATCGATGTAACCCTTTACGACGAACCCTTTTTGTCACCTCCATAATCAAGAAACTTATCCTTATTCCTCTAAGGATAATTTTGAACGCAGTCCAGTGATCTACTCCTAGATCAATATTGTACTCCCTTGCCAAAAACAGTGTAGGGTATACAATAGATCTGGTACACAACATGGCATATTTTATAGAACCTATGGCCAAGGCATAGGGAATGACTTTCATTCTCTTTCTATCTTCTGCCGTGGTCGGGCTTTGAGTCTTACTCAGTTTCACACCTTGTAACATAGGCAATAACTCTTTCTTTGACTGTTGCATTTTGAACTACTTCAAAATCTTGTCAAGGTATGTACTCATTGAAAAACTTATCAAGCGTCTTGATCTATCTCTATAGATCTTGATGCTCAATATGTAAGAAGTTTCACTGAGGTCTTTCTTTGAAAAACTCCTTTCAAACACTCCTTTATGCTTTGCAGAATAATTCTACATTATCTCTGATCAACAATATGTCATTCACATATACTTAACAGAAATGTTGTAGTGCTCCCACTCACTATCTTGTAAATACAGGCTTCACCGCAAGTCTGTATAAAACTATATCCTTTAATCAACTTATCAAAGCGTATATTCCAACTCCGAGATGCTTGCACCAGTCCATAGATGGATCGCTGGAGCTTGCATATTTTGTTTGCACCTTTAGGATTGACAAAACTTTCTTGTTGCATCATATACAACTCTTCTTTAATAAATCCATTAAGGAATGTAGTTTTGTTTATCCATTTGCCAGATTTCATAAAATGTGGCAATTGCTAACATGATTCGGACAGACTTAAGCATAAATACGAGTGAGAAACTCTCATCGTAGTTAACACCTTGAACTTGTCGAAAACTTTTTGCGACAATTCTAGCTTTGTAGATAGTAACACTGCTATCAGCGTCTGTCTTCCTCTTGAAGATCCATTTAATCTCAATGGCTCGTGGATCTTTGGGCAAGTCAATCAAAGTCCATACTTTGTTCTTATACATGGATCTCATCTCAGATTTCATGGCCTCAAGCCATTTCGCAGAATCTGGGCTCATCATCGCTTCCTCGTAGTTCGTGGGTTCGTCATGGTCAAGTAACATGACCTCCAGAACAGGATTACCGTACCACTCTGGTCCGGATCTCACTCTGGTTTACCTACGAGGTTTAGTAGTAACTTGATCTGAAGTTACATGATCATCATCATTAGCTTCATCACTAATTGGTGTAGTAGTCACAGGAACAGATTTATGTGATGAACTACTTTCCAATAAGGGAGCAGGTACAATTACCTCATCAAGTTCTACTTTCCTCCCATTCACTTCTTTCGAGAGAAACTCCTTCTCTAGAAAGGATCCATTCTCAGCAATGAATATCTTGCCTTCGGATCTGTGATAGAAGTGTACCCAACATTTTCTTTTGGGTATCCTATGAAGACGCACTTCTCCGATTTGGGTTTGAGATTATCAGGTTGAAACTTTTTCACATAAGCATTGCAACCTCAAACTTTAAGAAACGGCAGCTTAGGTTTCTTGCCAAACCATAGTTCATACGGTGTCGTCTCAACAGATTTAGATGGTGCCCTATTTAATGTGAACGTAGTTGTCTCTAATGCATAACCCCAAAAACGATAGTGGTAAATCGGTAAGAGACATCATAGATTGCACTATATCAAATAAAGTATGGTTATGACGTTCGGACACACCATTATGTTGTGGTGTTCTAGGTGGCACGATTTTGTGAAACTATTCCACATTGTTTTAATTGAAGACCAAACTCGTAACTCAAATATTTGTCTCTGCGATCAGATCATAGAAAATGTTATTTTCTTGTCATGATGATTTTCCACTTCACTCTAAGTTCTTTGAACTTTTCAAATGTTTCAGACTGATGTTTCATCAAGTAGATATGCCCATATCTGCTCAAATCATCTGTGAATGTCAGAAAATAACGATACCCACCGCGAGCCTCAACACTCATCGGACTGCATACATCAGTATGTATTATTTCCAATAAGTCAGTTGCTTGCTCCATTGTTCCGGAGAACGGAGTCTTAGTCATCTTGCCCATGAGGCATGGTTTGCAAGCATCAAAATGATTCATAATCAAGTGATTCCAAAAGCCCATCAGCATGGAGTTTCTTCATGCGCTTTACACCAATATGACCTAAACGGCAGTGCCACAAATAATTTGCACTATCATTATTAACTTTGCATCTTCTGGCTTCAATATTATGAATATGTGTATCACTACGATCGAGATCCAACGAACCATTTTCATTGGGTGTATGACCATAGAAGGTTTTATTCATGTAAATAGAACAACAATTATTCTCTGATTTTAAATGAATAACTGTATTGCAATAAACATGATTAAATCATATTCATGCTCAACGCAAACGCCAAATAACATTTATTTAAGTTTAACACTAATCCTGAAAGTATAGGGAGTGTACGATGATGATCATATCAATCTTGGAACCACTTCCAACACACATCATTACTTCACCCACATCGTTACTTCACCCTTAACTAGTCTCCATTTATTCTGTAACTCCTGTTTCGAGTTACTATTTTTTAGCAACCGAACAAGTATCAAATACCCAGGGGCTACTATAAATACTAGTAAGGTACACATCAATAACATGTATATCAAATATACCCTTATTCACTTTGCCATCCTTCTTATCCACTAAATATTCATGGCATTTCCGCTTCCAATGACCAGTACCTTTGTAGTAGAAGCACTTAGTCTCAGGCTTAGGTCCAGACTTGGGCTTCTTCACTTGAGAAGCAACTTGCTTGCGGTTCTTCTTGAAGTTCCCTTTCTTTCCCTTTGCCCTTTTCTTGAAACTAGTGGTCTTGTTAGTCATCAACACTTGATGCTCTTTCTTGATTTGTACCTTCATCGATTTCATCATCATGAAAAGCTTAGGAATCATTTACGTCATCCCTTGCATACTATAGTTCATCACGAAGTTCTACTAACTTGGTGATGGTGACTAGAGAATTCTGTGAGTCACTATTCTATCTGGAAGATTAACTCCCACTTGATTCAAGCGATTGTAGTACCTAGACAATCTGAGCACATGCTCACTGCTTGAGCTATTCTCCTCCATCTTTTAGCTATAGAACTTGTTGGAGACTTCATATCTCTCAACTCGGGCATTTTCTTGAAATATTAATTTCAACTCCTGGAACATATCATATGGTCCATGATGTTCAAAACGTCTTTGAAATCCTGATTATAAGCTGTTAAGCATGGTGCACTAAACTATCAAGTAGTCATCATATTGAGCTAGACAAACGTTCATAATGTCTGCATCTGCTCCTGCAATAGGTCAGTCACCTAGCGGTGCATCAAAGACATAATTCTTCTATGTAGCAATGAGGATAAACTTCAGATCATGGACCCAGTCCGCATCGTTGCTACTATCATCTTTCAACTTAGTTTTCTCTAGGAACACATATAAAACATAAGGAAGCAATAACGCGAGCTATTGATCTACAACATAGATATGCAAATACTATCAGGACTAAGTTCATGATAAATTAAAGTTTAATTAATAATATTACTTAAGAACTCCCACTTAGATAGACATCCCTCTAATCATCTAAGTGATCACGTGATCCATATCAACTAAACCATAACCGATCATCACGTGAAATTGAGTAGTTTTCAATGGTGAACATCATTATGTTGATCATATCTACTATATGATTCGCGCTCGACCTTTCGGTCTCCAGTGTTCCGAGGCCATATCTACATATGCTAGGCTCGTCAAGTTTAACCTGAGTATTTCTGCGTGTGCAAAACTGGCTTGCACCCGTTGTAGATGGACGTAGAGCTTATCACACCCGATCATCACGTGGTGTCTTGGCACGACGAACTTTGGCAATGGTGCATACTCAGGGAGAACACTTTTATCTTGAAATTTAGTGAGAGATCATCTTATAATGCTACCATCATAACTAAGCAAAGTAAAATGTATAAAAGATAAACATCACGTGCAATCAAAATATGTGACATGATATGGCCATAATCATCTTGTGCCTTTGATCTCTATCTCCAAAACATCGTCATGATCTCCATCGTCACCGGCATGACACCATGATCTCCATCATCTTGATCTATATCAATGTGTCGTCACATGGTCGTCTCGCCAACTATTGCTCTTGCAACTATTGCTATCGCATAGCGATAAAGTAAAGCAATTATTTGGCACTTGCATCTTATGCAATAAAGAGACAACCATAAGGCTTCTACCAATTGCCGATAACTTAAACAAAACATGATCATCTCATACAACAACTTATATCTCATCACGTCTTGACCATATCACATCACAACATGCCCTGCAAAAACAAGTTAGACGTCCTCTACCTTGTTGTTGCAAGTTTTATGTGGCTGCTACGGGCTGAGCAAGAACGGTTCTTACCTACGCATCAAAACCACAACGATAGTTTGTCAAGTTGATGTTGTTTTAACCTTCACAAGGACCAGGTGTAGCCACACTCGGTTCAACTAAAGTTGGAGAAACTGACACTCGCCAGCCACCTATGTGCAAAGCACGTCGGTAGAACCAGTCTCGCGTAAGCGTATGCGTAATGTCGGTCCGGGCCGCTTCATCCAACAATACCGCCGAACCAAAGTATGACATGCCGGTAAGCAGTATGACTTATATCGCCCACAACTCACTTGTGTTCTACTCGTGCATATAACATCAACGCATAAAACCAGGCTCAGATGCCACTGTTGGGGAACGTAGTAATTTCAAAAAAATTCCTACGCACACGCAAGATCATGGTGATGCATAGCAATGAGAAGGGAGAGTGTTGTCCACGTACCCTTGTAGACCGTAAGCGGAAGCGTTAGCACAACGCGGTTGATGTAGTCGTATGTCTTCACGATCCGACCGATCAAGTATCGAACACACGGCACCTCCGAGTTCAGCACACGTTCAGCCCGATGACGTCCCTCGAACTCCGATCCAGCCGACTGTTGAGGGAGAGTTTCGTCAGCACAACGGTGTGGTGACGATGTTGATGTTCTACCGACGCAGGGCTTCGCCTAAGCACCGCTACAGTATTATCGAGGTGGACTATGGTGGAGGGGGCACCGCACACGGCTAAAAGATCAATCGATCAATTGTTGTCTCTATGGGGTGCCCCTGGCCACGTATATAAAGGAGTGGAGGAGGGAAGGGGTCGGCCCTCTCTATGGCGCGCCCTAGGGGAGTCCTACTCCCACCGGGAGTAGGATTCCCCCTTTCCTAGTAGAACTAGGAGCCCTTCCAAGTAGTAGGAGTAGGAGAGAAGGAAAGGGAAAAGAGAAGAGAAGGAAGGAGGGGGTGCAGCCCTCCCCCCTAGTCCAATTCGGACTAGGCCTTGGGGGTGCGCGCGGCCTGCCTCTCTCTCTTTCCCCTAAAGCCCAATAAGGCCCATACACTCCCCGGTGAATTCCCGTAACTCCCCGGTACTCCGATAAATACCCAAATCACTCGGAACCTTTCCGATGTCCGAATATAGTCGTGCAATATATCGATCTTTACGTCTCGACCATTTCGAGACTCCTTGTCATGTCCCCGATCTCATCCAGGACTCCGAACTACCTTCGGTACATAAAAACACATAAACTCATAATATAACCGTCATCGAACTTTAAGCGTGCGGACCCTACGGGTTCGAGAACTATGTAGACATGACCGAAACACGTCTCCAGTCAATAACCAATAGCGGAACCTGGATGCTCATATTGGCTCCTACATATTCTACGAAGATCTTTATTGGTCAAACCACATAACAACATACGTTGTTCCCTTTGTCATCGGTATGTTACTTGCCCGAGATTCGATCGTCGGTATCTCAATACCTAGTTCAATATCGTTACCCGCAAGTCTCTTTAATCATTCCATAATACATCATCCCGCAACTAACTCATTAATTGCAATGCTTACAAGGCTTATAGTGATGTGCATTACCGAGTGGGCCCAGAGATACCTCTCCGACAATCGGAGTGACAAATCCTAATCTCGAAATACGCCAACCCAACAAGTACCTTCGGAGACACCTGTAGAGCACCTTTATAATCACTCAGTTATGTTCTGACGTTTGGTGGCACACAAAGTGTTCCTCAGGTAAACGGGAGTTGCATAATCTCATAGTCACAGGAACAAGTATAAGTCATGAAGAAAGCAATAGCAACAAACTAAACGATCAAGTGCTAAGCTAACAGAATGGGTCAAGTCAATCACATCATTCTCCTAATGATGTGATCCCATTAATCAAATGACAACTCATGTCTATGGTTAGGAAACATAACCATCTTTGATCAACGAGCTAGTCAAGTAGAGGCATACTAGTGACACTTTGTTTGTCTATGTATTCACACATGTATTATGTTTCCGGTTAATACAATTCTAGCATGAATAATAAACATTTATCATGATATAAGGAAATAAATAATAACTTTATTATTGCCTCTAGGGCATATTTCCTTCAGTATCCCACTTGCACTAGAGTTAGTAATCTAGTTCACATTGCCATGTGATTTAATACCAATAGTTCACATCACCATGTGATTAACACCCATAGTTCACATCCACATGTGACCAACACCCAAAGGGTTTACTAGAGTCAATAATCTAGTTCACATCGCTATGTGATTAACACCCAAAGAGTACTAAGGTGTGATCACGTTTTGCTTGTGAGAGAAGTTTAGTCAATGGGTGTGACACATTCAGATCCGTAATTATTTTGCAAATTTCTATATGAACAATGCTCTGCACGGAGCTACTCTAGCTAATTGCTCACACTTTCAATATGTATCTAGATTGAGATTTAGAGTCATCTGGATCAGTGTCAAAATTTTCATCGTTGTAACCCTTTACGACGAACCCTTTTTGTCACCTCCATAATCGAGAAACATATCCTTATTCCACTAAGGATAATTTTGACCGCAGTCCAGTGATCTACTCCTAGATCACTATTGTACTCCCTGGGGCACTCTTTGAGGTTATATGTGTTGGTTGAATAGATGAATCTGAGATTGTGTGATGCATATCGTATAAACATACCCACGGATACTTGAGGTGACATTGGAGTATCTAGGTGACATTAGGGTTTTGGTTGATTTGTGTCTTAAGGTGTTATTCTAGTACGAACTCTAGGCTATTTGTGACACTTATAGGAATAGCCCAGCGGATTGATTGGATAGAATAACTTTGAGGTGGTTTCATACCCTACCATAATCTCTTCGTTTGCTCTCCGCTATTAGTGACTTTGGAGTGACTCTTTGTTGCATGTTGAGGGATAGTTATGTGACCCAATTATGTTATTATTGTTGAGAGAACTTGCACTAGTGAAAGTATGAACCCTAGGCCTTGTTTCCTAGCATTGCAATACTGTTTACGCTCACTTTTATCATTAGTTACCTTGCTGTTTTTATATTTTTAGATTACAAAAACCTTTATCTACTATCCATATACCACTTGTATCACCATCTCTTCGCCGAACTAGTGCACCTATACAATTTACCATTGTATTTGGTGTGTTGGGGACACAGGAGACTCTTTGTTATTTGGTTGCAGGGTTGTTTGAGAGAGACCATCTTCATCCTACGCCTCCTATGGATTGATAAACCTTAGGTCATCCACTTGAGGGAAATTTGCTATTGTCCTACAAACCTCTGCACTTGGAGGCCCAACAACGTCTACAAGAAGAAGGTTGTGTAGTAGACATCACAGGCAAATGCCAAATCTTGTGTTTATATCACTGATATCTCTAGATGAAGAGATTCTTCCGCGAAAAGCAATTTGATGGACAGTTATAATTCTAAGATCTAGTAACATGTAAGATGACAAGGTACCACCTACCAAAGAATTTCATTGGCACCTATTACCGAAAAAACTTTTCACAAATATCTATCAAACCAGGGTACTCCCTCCTTCCATCTATATAGTGCCTAATGTGTTTTTCAAGACGGTCTTTGACTATTGACAAGATTAATAGTACATGACATGCATAATGTGTAAATTATATCATTGAAATCTCCTTTCACATATGAATTTGACGGTATGCTTTGTGTAAGTTGCACGTCATATATTGTTGCTCTAACATTTGGTCAAAGTTAGCCTCGAAAAACGCATGAGGACCTATATCAATGGAAGGAGGGAGTACCACCTACCAAGACATTTCATCTAATTTGGCCCCTATTGCCTAAGATAACTGATTAAAAAACAAGTGGCAAATTTAACTAAATTGGCACCTACATTTTGCCAAAAAATAACTTATTACAAAAAAAATAAAAGCATCTAGCTATCCATGTACAGAAAAATAACAATAAAATGGTGCATTTTTTTCCAAGCATCTAGATAGGTCATGCCAAATCTTCAGAGCTATCAACTAGCGTACTAAATCAACTAAATCAACTAGCCTACTAAATCAAATAATCAAAATGTTCTAAATCTACTAAATCAAAATGTTCTAAATCAACTAGCCTACTAAATCAACTAAATCATATAAACTAAATCCAAATGTTGCATATGAACTAGCCTACTAAATCAAAATGTAGCAGGGAGGAGGGGTTGTGGATGGAGGAGGGAGGGGGAGAAGGAGGGGCGACTGGAGGAGGGAGGAGAGAGTAGGACAGAGGAGGAAGGCGGAGCAAGGAGGGGCCGGCCAGCGGTGAACGGAAGAGTGGAGGGAGGATAGAGGAGGAGGGCATTACCAAGTCCAGCGAGGAGGAGGAGGTGACTGATACGTCTCCGTTGTATCTATAATTTTTCATTGTTCCATGCCAATGTTCTACAACTTTTACACACTTTTGGCAACTTTTTATACTATTTTGGGACTACCATATTGTTCCAGTGCCCAGTGCCAGTTCCTGTTTGTTGCATGTTTTTTGTTTCGTAGAAAATCCCTATCAAATGGAGTCCAAACGGGATAAAAACTTACAGAGATTTTTTTGGAATATATGTGAATTTTGGGAAGTGGAATCAACGCGAGACAATGCCTGAGGGGCCCATGAGGGTGAGGGGCGCACCCTGGGCCCTCGTGTCCACTCTGTAAGGCGGTTGGTGCCCTCCTTTCGCCGCAGAAAAGCCAATATTCGGATAAAAAATGTGTCAAAATTTCAGCCCAATTAGAGTTACGAATCTCCGGGAATTTAAGAAACGGTGAAAAGGCAGAATCAGGGAGCGCGGAAATAGAAGGAAACAGAGAGAGAGAGAGATCCAATCTCGGAGGGGCTCTCGCCCCTCTGCCGCCATGGAGGCCATGGACTAGAGGGGAAACCCTTCTCCCATCTAGGGGGAAGGTCAAGCAAGAAGAAGAAGAAGAAGGGGGGCTCTCTCCCCCTCTCTCCCGGTGGCGCCGGAACACCATCGGGGCCATCATCGCGACAACGATGTACACCAACAACTTCACCGCCGTCATCACCAACTCTTCCCCCTCTATGTAGTGCTACCTCTTGAGCACTATGTTGGTTTTCCCTTGAAGAGGAAAGGGTGATGCGGCAAAGTAGCATAAGTATTTCCCTCAATTTTTGAAAACCAAGATATCATTCTAGTAGGAGACTACATGCAAGTCCCTCGTAACTACACAAACAAATAAGAAACTCGCAACCAACACGATAAAGGGGTTGTCAATCCCTTCACGGTCACTTACTAGAGTGATATCTGATAGAGATAATAATAATAAGATAAATATTTTTGGTATTTTTATGATATAGATTGAAAGTAAAGATTGCAAAATAAACGGTGCCAGAAATAACTTGTTGATGGGAGATTAATATAATGGAGAATAGACCCGGGGTCATAGGTTTCACTAGTGGCTTCTCTCAAGATAGCATAAGTATTACGGTGGGTGAACAAATTACTGTCGAGCAATTGATAGAAAAGTGCATAATTATGAGAATATATAGGCATGATCATGTATATAGGCATCACGTCTGTGACAAGTAGACCGAAACGATTCTGCATCTACTACTATTACTCCACACATCGACCTCTATCCAGCATGCATCTAGAGTATTAAGTTCATAAGAACAAAGTAACGCATTAGGCAAGATGACATGATGTAGAGGGATAAACTCAAGCAATATGATATAAACCCCATCTTTTTATCCTCGATGGCAACAATACAAAACGTGCCTTGCCGCCCCTGCTGTCACTGGGAAAGGACACCGCAAGATTGAACCCAAAGCTAAGCACTTCTCCCATTGCAAGAAAGATCAATCTAGTAGGACAAACCAAACTGATAATTCGAAGGGACTTGCAAAGATAACTTAATCATACATAAAAGATTTCATATAAGAATCAAATATTGTTCATAGATAAACTTGATCATAAACCCACAATTCATCGGATCTCGACAAACACACTGCAAAAAGAATTACATCGAATAGATCTCTAAGAAGATCGAGGAGAACTTTGTATTGAGATCCAAAGAGAGAGAAGAATCCATCTAGATAATAACTATGGACCCGAAGGTCTGAAGTAAACTACTCACACATCATCGGAGAGGCTATGGTGTTGATGTAGAAGCCCTCCGTGATCGATCCCCCTCCGGCGAAGCTCCGGAAAAGGCCCCAAGATGGGATCTCTTGGGTACAGAAGGTTGCGGTGGTGGAAATAGGGTTTCGTGGTGCTCCTGGATGTTTTCAAGGTATATGGATATATATATAGGAGGAAGAAGTTGGTTGGTGGAGCCACGAGGGGCCCACAAGGGTGGAGGGCGCACCCAGGGGGTAGGCGCACCTCCCTTCCTCGTGGCCTCCTCATTGATTTTTTGACGTCCAATACAAGTCCTCTGGGTCACGTTTGTTCTAAAAATAACTCTCCTGAAGCTTTCATTCCGTTTGGATTCCGTTTGATATTCCTTTACTGCCAAACACTGAAATAGGTAAAAAAAACAACAATTTGCACTGGGCCTCGGGTTAGTAGGTTAGTCCCAAAAATAATATAAAAGTGTAAAATAAAGCCCATTAACATCCAAAATAGATAATATAATAGCATGGAACAATCAAAAATTATAGATACGTTGGAGACGTATCAAGCATCCCCAAGCTTAATTCTTGCTCGTCCTTTTTGATGTGGAATGCTACCTAGCATATTTCTCAATGTAATTTTCTTCACCACACAAGCATACTAAAAATAGTAATACTTCAAGCATACTACCAAAGCAATCATGTCTTCTCAAAATAACATGGCCAAAGAAAGTTATCCCTACAAAATCATATAGTGTGGCTATGCTCTATCTTCACCACACAAGATATTTAAATCATGCACAACCCCGATGACAAGCCAAGCAATTGTTTCATACTTTTGATGTTCTCAAACCTTTTCAATATTCACGCAATACATGAGCGTGAGCCATGGACATAGCACTATAGGTGGAATAGAATGGTGGTTGTGGAAAAGACAAAAAGGAGAAGATAGTCTCACATCATCTAGGCGTATCAACGGGCTATGGAGATGCCCATCAATAGATATCAATGTGAGTGAGTAGGGATTGCCGTGCAACGGATGCACTAGAGCTATAAGTGTATGGAAGCTCAACAAAAGAAACTAAGTTGGTGTGCATCCAACTTGCTTGCTCACGAAGACCTAGGGCATTTTGAGGAAGCCCATCATTGGAATATACAAGCCAAGTTCTATAATGTAAAATTCCCACTAGTATATGAAAGTGACAACATAGGAGACTCTCTATCATGAAGATCATGGTGCTACTTTGAAGCACAAGTGTGGAAAAAGGATAGTAACATTGTCCCTTCTCTCTTTTTCTCTCATTTTTCATTTTTTCCCCTTTTTTTATTTGGGCCTTTTTACGGCCTCTTTTCCTTTTCTTTTTTTTCTTTTCGTCCAGAGTCTCATCCCGACTTGTGCGGGAATCATAGTCTCCATCGTCCATTCCTCACTTGGGATAATGCTCTAATAATGATGATCATCACACTTTTATTTACTTACAACTCAATACTTGGAACAAAATATGACTATGTGAATGCCTCCAGCGGTGTACCGGGATATGCAATGACTCATGAGGGACATGTATGAAAGAATTATGAGCGGTAGCTTTGCCACAAGTATGATGTTAACTACATGATCATGCGAAGCAATATGACAATGATGAAGCGTGTCATAATAACGGAACGGTGGAAAGTTGCATGGCAATATATCTCGGAATGGATATGGAAATGCCATAATAGGTAGGTATGGTGGCTGTTTTGAGGAAGGTATATGGTGGGTTTAAGGTACCGGCGAAAGTTGCGTGGTACTAGAGAGGCTAGCAATGGTGGATGGGTGAGAGTGCGTATAATCCATGGACTCAACATTAGTCATAAAGAACTCACATACTTATTGCAAAACTTTATTAGTTATCGAAACAAAGTACTACATGCATGCTCCTAGGGGGATAGATTGGTAGGAAAAGACCATCGCTTGTCCCCGACCGCCACTCATAAGGAAGACAATCAATAAATAAATCATGCTCCGACTTCATCACATAACGGTTCACCATACGTGCATGCTACGGCAATCACAAACTTCAGAACAAGTATTTCTCAAATTCACAACTACTCAACTAGCATGACTCTAATATCACCATCTTCATATCTCAAAACAATCATCAGATATCAAACTTCTCATAGTATTCAATGCACTTTTTATGATAGTTTTTATTATACCCATCTTGGATGCCTATCATATTAGGACAAATTTTATAACCAAAGAAAATTACCATGCTGTTCTAAAAGACTCTCAAAATAATATAAGTGAATCATGAGATATCAATAATTTCTATAAAATAAAACCACCACCGTGCTCTAAAAGATATAAGTAAAGCACTAGAGCAAAATTATCTTAGCTCAAAAGATATAAGTGAAGCACATAGAGTATTCTAATAAATTCCAATTAATGTGTGTATATCCCAAAAGGTGTGTACAGCAAGGATGATTATGGTAAACTATAAAGCAAAGAATTAAATCATACAATACGCTACAAGCAAAACACATATCATGTGCTGAATAAAAATATAGCCTCAAGTAAAGTTACCGATAGAAGAAGATGAAAGAGGGGATGCCTTCTGGGGCATCCCCAAGCTTGGGCTTTTGGTTTTCCTTCAATTTTACCTTTGGGTGACTTGGGCATCCCCAATATTAGGCTCTTGCCACTCCTTATTCCATAGTCCATCAAATCTTTACCCAAAACTTGAAAACTTCACAACACAAAACTTAAACAGAAAATCTCATGAGCTCCGTTAGTATAAGAAAACAAACCACCACTTAAGTTACTGTAATGAGCTCATTATTTATTTATATTGGTGTTAAACCTACTGTATTCCAACTTCTATATGGTTCATAACCTCTGATACTAGCCATAGATTCATCAAAATAAGCAAACAACACACGAAAAACAGAATCTGTCAAAAACAGAACAGTCTGTAGTAATCTGTAGGTTTCGAATGCTTATCTAACCCCAAAAATTCTAAAATAAATTGATGGACGTGAGGAATTTATCTATTAATTATCTGCAAAAATAATAAACCTAATCGCACTCTCCAGTAAAAAATGGCAGCAAATCTCGTGAGCACTAAAGTTTCTGTTTTTTACAGCAAGATTGCAAAGACTTTCCCCCAAGTCTTCCCAAAGGTTCTACTTGGCACAAAAACTAATTAAAAGCATAAAACCACATCTAAAAAGAGTCTATATGAATTATTTATTGAATAACAGCAAGGAAAAATATCCGGTTGTCTCCCAATAAACGTTTTTCTTTAAAACCTTTTAGCTAGGCATAAGATTTCAACGATGCTCACATGAAAGACAAGAATTGAAGCACAAAGAGAGCATCATAAAACACGTGACAAACACATCTAAGTCTAACATACTTCCTATGCATAGGCATCTTATAGGCAAACAAATTATCAAGGCAAGCAAAAACTAGCATATGCAAGGAAGCGGAAAGAAACAATAGTAATCTCAACATAGCGAGAGGTAATTTAGTAACATGAAAATTTCTACAACTATATTTTCCTCTCTAATAATAATTACATGTGGGATCATAAGAAAATTCAAAAAAATAGCTATCACATAAAATATTTTCAACACCATCCACATGCATGCAAAGTTGACACTCTTCCAAAATAGTGGGATTAACATTAACTAAAGGCATGACCTCTCCAAACCCACTTTTATCAAAAATTTCATAAGATTGAACATTCTCCAAATATGTGGGATCTAAAGTTGACACTCTTCCAAACCCACTTTCAATAATATTGCAAACACTATTATCAATCTCATATTCATCATGGGGCTTAAATAAATTTTCAAGATTGTAAGAAGAATCACCCCAATCATGATCATTGCAACAAGTAGAGGACATAGCAAAACTAGCATCCCCAAGCTTAGGGTTTTGCATATTATTAGCACAATTTACATCAATAGAATATATACTATCATCATTTCAATCATGCTTCTTATTCAAATATTCATCGTGAATCACTCCATAAAGTACTTCATCACAATTTTTCAGATTCACGAATTTCAAGCAAAAGTTCATAAAGAAAATCTAGTGCACAAAACTCACTAGCAATTGGTTCATCATAATTGGATCTCTTAAAAATATTAGCAAGCGGATGAGGATCCATAGATCTTAGGTTCTCTGTTTAGCAATAAATAAACAACTATTCCAACCAAACGAGTAAACGAGCCAAGTAAGACGTCAAAGCAAACGAAAAGACGAACAGAAGAAGGGTGAATAAAACGACAAGGGTGAAGTGGGGGAGAGGAAAATGAGAGGCACATGGCAAATAATGTAATGTGAAGGATAAGAGTTTGTGATGGGTACTTGGTATGTCTTGACTTGTGAATAGATCTCCCCGGCAACGGCGCCAGAAATCCTTCTTGCTACCTCTTCAGCACTGTGTTGGTTTTTTCCCTTGAAGAGGAAAGGGTGATGTAGCAAAGTAGCGTAAGTATTTCCCTCAATTTTTGAGAACCAAGGTATCAATCCAGTAGGAGACTACACGTAAGTCCCTCGTACCTACACAAAAAAATAAGAACCTCGCAACCAACGCGATAAAGGGGTTGTCAATCCCTTCACGGTCACTTACGAGAATAAGATCTGATAGGGATAATAATAATAAGATAAATATTTTTGGTATTTTTATGATATAGATTGAAAGTAAAGATTGCAAAATAAACGGTGGCAGAAATAACTTGTTGACGGGAGATTAATATAATGGAGAATAGACCCGGGGGCCATAGGTTTCACTAGTGGCTTCTCTCAAGATAGCATAAGTATTACGGTGGGTGAACAAATTACTGTCGAGCAATTGAAAATAAAGTGCATAATTATGAGAATATCTAGGCATGATCATGTATATAGGCATCACGTCCGCGACAAGTAGACCGAAATGATTCTGCATCTACTACTATTACTCCACACATCGACCGCTATCCAGCATGCATCTAGAGTATTAAGTTCATAAGAACAGAGTAACGCATTAGGCAAGATGACATGATGTAGAGGGATAAACTCAAGCAATATGATATAAACCCCATCTTTTTATCCTCGATGGCAACAATACAATACGTGCCTTGCTGCTCCTGCTGTCACTGGGAAAGGACACCGCAAGATTGAACCCAAAGCTAAGCACTTCTCCCATTGCAAGAAAGATCAATCTAGTAGGCCAAACCAAACTGATAATTCAAAGAGACTTGCAAAGATAACTTAATCATACATAAAAGATTTCAGAGAAGAATCAAATATTGTTCATAGATAAACTTGATCATAAACCCACAATTCATCGGATCTCGACAAACACACCGCAAAAAGAGTTACATCGAATAGATCTCCAAGAAGATCGAGGAGAACTTTGTATTGAGATCCAAAGAGAGAGAAGAAGCCATCTAGCTAATAACTATGGACCCAAAGGTCTGAAGTAAACTACTCACACATCATCGGAGAGGCTATGGTGTTGATGTAGAAGCCCTCTATGATCGATTCCCCCTCCGGCGGAGCTCCGAAAAAGGCCCCAAGATGGGATCTCTTGGGTACAGAAGGTTGCAGCCGTGGAAATAGGGTTTCGTGGTGCTCCTGGATGTTTTCGGGGTATATGGATATATATATAGGAGGAAGAAATAGGCCATAGGCAATATTGAATAAGAACACAACAAAAGTTATAATTGAAATCATAAACATAAAAGTAGGATGTCAATTCCCTCAGTGCGCACATTGAGCACAATCCCCCCCCCCTCTCTCCTCCCTAGAAATGCCATGCATGGGAACTAGCTGCTAGTTTCTTAGTTTCACCATGTGCTTAGTTTCCTGAAAATTTAAATGATAGCACTTTCCATGGTTGAACTGCTGACCCAGGCATAGCCCATACGAGCACTTGATACTTGTCGACCTTCTTATATTCATCCGCGGCTTTTATCTCAAGGAAGTAGTTGTTGTCAATTCCAGCAGGTTGCATGATCACATAGAGCACATCGACAAGGGAAATATCCTTCTTTTTTACCAACTTTAGTCTTAAAACCGCAAATTGCCCGATTTTCCAATACAGGGCATCATGAAAATTATGAACTTTCACCCACCCTTCAGTACCAATAGGGGGGCCATATGGTGATGGTGTTACTGACGGACTAGGTGGCAGCGGTGCCGAAGTTGGTGGTTGCCCATTACCTTGATAAGTCGGAGGTGTGGCAGGGGCACTAGTTTGTGGTGGTGGTGTCAATTGGTTGTTATCTTGAGAACTTGGAGGTGTTGTTGGTGGACTAGACATGGACGATGGTGGAGGTGCGGCATGTAGGCTAGATGGAGGTGGTGAGGGAATGGATGGAGGATTCAATGGAGGTTGACCACTAGGGTCATAGGTTGGAGGTGTAATAGAGGAACTAGATGAAGGGGGGCTATATGACGGCGACAATCCTGGAGGAGGTTGCTCATTAGATGAGTCCATCAGAGGTGATGGAGGTAGGCTAGATGGAGGTGACGCAGGAATGGATGGAGGATTCAATGTTGGTGGTGGTAGTTGTTTGTTTGGTTCATAGGTTGGAGGTGTAACAGGGGGACTAGATGAAGGTGTTGGTGGGGGGCTAGATGATGATGGTGATGGTGGAGGAGGTTGGTCATTAGTCGGGTCCACTGAAGGTGCGGTTTGGGGGATGGATGGAGTATTCAATGGAGGGGGTGGCGGTTGACCGTTAGGTTCATAGGTTGAAGGTGTAATAGGGGGACTAGATGAAGGTGTTGGCGGGGTGACTGGAGCTATTGGTGGAGGGCTAGATGATGATGGCAGTGGAGCGGATTGATTGTTAGGTTTGTAAGGTGGAGGTGTAGTAGGAGGACTAGATGGAAATGTAGGTGGGGTGGTTGGCGCTAGTGGTAGGGGGCTAGATGATGATTGTGGTGGAGATGATTTATCGCTAGGTTGGTAGGGTGGACGTGCAGTAGAAGGACTAGATGAAGGTGTTGGTGGGGTGGCTGGAGCTAGTAGGGGAGGGCTAGGTGATGATGGTGGTGAAGGGGATTGATCACTAGGTTGGTATGGTGGGGATGCAATAGGAGGACCTGATGGAGGTATTTGTGGGGTGGCTGGAACTAGTGGTGGGGGCTAGGTGATGACGGCGGTGGAGAGGACTGATCACTAGGTTGGTATGGTGGGGATGCAATCGGAGGACTAGATGAAGATGTTGATGGGGTGGATGGAGCTAGTGGTAGGGGGCTAGGTGATGACGCCGTGGAGAGGATTGATCACTAGGTCGATATTGTGGGGATGCAATCGGAGGACTAGATGAAGGTGTTGATGGAGTGGATGGAGCTAGTGGTGGGGGGTTAGATGATGACGATGGTGGAGGGGATTGATCGCTAGATTGATTGGGTGTAAGTGTAATAGGAGGACTAGATAAAGGTGTTGGCGGGGTTGATGGAGCTATTGTTGGAGGGCTAGACTGTGACGGTGGTGGAGACGGTTAATCTCTAGGTTGGTAGGGTGGGGATGTAGTAGGAGGAGTAGATGGAGCAGTAGGTGGGATGGCTGGAGCTAGTGGTGGGGGCTCGATGATGATGGCGTCGGAGGATATTGGTCGCTAGGTTGGTAAGACGGAGGTGTAGTTGGAGGACTGTTGGAAATATGAGCAATTTCCCAAATGATTTTATTAACAGAAATACTAGATAAAGCATGAGTAATATAATAGAGATAAAACAAGTCATGCGTTCTGACAGAGAGAAGGTAAATAGCTTCTGCATATATGAACCGTAGCCTAGCATATCTATAGCAGACAGTAGAACTAGTTGCATATATGAAGTAGAACCTATCATGTGTAGGACAAGGACTAGAACAAGGAACTGCGGCAGAACCTTTAACAGGAAAGACAACAACACGTACGGGACAGCAGCAGCAGAAGCGCTGGACTTGGGGTCGGTGTCCTCGCCTGCCATGTCGTCGAGGAGGTGGACGTCGGGGAAGAAGTCGTCGTCCGGGAAGTAGTCGTCGGCGACCGGATCGTCCGTGATGAAGCAGCCAGTAGTCGTGCTGAGCGCTCCCCAAAAACTTTATCACCCTTCTCCCGTACAGGACTCAAAAGGTGCAGTTTCGGAGGCCTACTGTCCCGACCTGTGGTGCACGCCGCAAGACGGGATGGGGAAGAACGTAGTAGTAGCGCAGTGCTCAGGAACTTGTGGCGAGAGGAGGAAGAGATTCTGGTCTGTCTCTCTGAGAGGAGCGACCTCCCTTTTATAGGCGCAAGAGAAGGAGGCGAGAGGCTGCGCCGGGAGCTGAAGGGAACGCGGGAGATGAAACGAACAGTCAGCAGCCAAAGGGTGCAGCGTTCGTATTCAATATCCACTACAGCAAAAACTTTCCAGCTTCCGAGTGACCTTTCGTATACCCATAGTGCGTGGCAAAAATTTAGATATCAGCTTGGCTCATTCCCGCAACCCGCGGCGCGTCGTGACGTGGCGTCGCGTGGCATGGCATGGCGAGGCGGGCGACGGAGGAGGAGCGCGCGTGGATATCCCTCTTGTTCTCATGCTCGTACAAGTGGGAAAAGAACCTCCTTATAAGGAGGTCCAACTCCCACTAAACTAGCAATGTGGGACTAAACTTTAGTAGTATCCCTTGCCTTACACAAATAGGCTAAGTGGGCCTCTAGGATTTATTAGGAATTTCTGAAATAGTTATTGGGCTGCCCAAAATAGACTAAATTCCAGCAATCCCCCACCAGATCCCAGAGGCACACAGAAATTTGCCTTTGGTTCCAAAACACTATTTTATATACTGGTACTGCAGTGGAGACTGTTAAGTTGAACTTCCACCTAGAACTCTATGCTACACTAGTAAGCAACTTGAACAGTGGACTGGGCCTTGAACTGCAAGTTTTCTGCGAATCTAGCTTCACATAAAGCCTTGACCGATACGTGGCTACCGTGGGTCTTCCCCGCGGGTGGAGCTTATGCGTCATACTCCGTGACCTTTCATGAGTTTACTAGAGAGAACCCTACTCTCATAGATTGCGACGTTTGACAATCAGACTCATATAGGT
The DNA here is from genome assembly GCF_018294505.1 of Triticum aestivum. Classification (NCBI taxonomy): domain Eukaryota; kingdom Viridiplantae; phylum Streptophyta; class Magnoliopsida; order Poales; family Poaceae; genus Triticum; species Triticum aestivum. Next base: position 494,862,909 of record NC_057794.1, on the reverse strand, counting down.
GTGTTCTTCAAAAGATGTTTTGCAGGATAACATCTCTGCTTAAATAAGCCACTTAGAACACATTAAGATATATATCAACCTACCATGCAGATTCGGAGAGTATTGCATCTTCATGGAGTGGTATTGTGAATAGTAAGGATACTCTCCTCTCAGTTGACCAACAGCTTGTCTTCCACATCTAATTCACGGGATCTCCGATCACAAAGAATAGGTTACCACTGTGAACAACTCATATTGTGGGTCTCATACCCATCTCCCTCGACGCATTACTATCACATTACGTGATAGACCCTTGGTAAAAGGATCTGCCAGATTTTTAGACGTTTGGATATAATCCAACACAATAACTCCGGAGTTTTTCATTTTCCTGACAGACTTTAACCTTCTCTGAACGTGTCTTGATGACTTCATGTTATCCTTTGAACTGCTCACTTTCGTGATCATAGTTTGATTGTCGCAGTTCATAAGGACACCCGGTACAGGTTTCTCAACAACCGGCAAGTCATTCAAGAGCCGGCAAAGCCAATCTGCTTCAACCGTAGCTGTATCTAGTGCTGTGAGTTCTGCTTCCATTGTTGACCTCGTTAAGATGGTCTGCTTGCAAGACTTCCAAGAAACAGCGCCACCTCCATGAGTGAATACATAACCGCTCGTGGCCTTTATCTCATCAGCATCTGAGATCCAGTTTGAGTCACTATACCCTTCAAGCACCTTTGGATGCCCGGTGTAGTGAATTCCATAATTTGCAGTGCCTTTCAAATAACGCAAAACTCTTTCTAGAGCTTTCCAATGCACATCTCCTGGTTTTGAAACAAACCGACTCAGTTTGCTAACAGCAAAAGAGATGTCAGGTCTTGTAGCACTGGCTAAGTACATAAGCGAGCCAATAACCTGAGAATACTTCAATTGGTCTCTAGCAATTCTTCGATTCTTTCGAAGCAACACACTAGCATCATATGGTGTTGTAGAGGGCTTGCAATCACTATAGCCAAAGCGACTCAAGATCTTTTCCACATAGTGAGATTGAAGCAATGTAATCCCACCATCATCGTCTCTCAACAACTTGATGTTCAGAATGACATCAGCCACTCATAAATCCTTCATCTCAAAACAACGAGATAGGAAATCCTTGACCTCCTTAATAACATTCAGATTGGTTCCGAAAATCAGTATGTCATCAACATACAAGCACAGGATAACTCCCTCGCCCCCACCATGGCGATAGTACACACATTTGTCAGCTTCGTTCACAACAAAGCCTGCAGCTGTTAAAGTTCTTTCAAACTTCTCACGCCACTGTTTGGGTGCTTGCTTAAGTCCGTACAAAGACTTCAGCAACTTGCACACTTTCCCTTCCTGACCATCTAGTACAAACCCATCTGGTTGTTCCATATAAATTTCCTCGTCCAACTCTCCATTTAGGAAAGCAGTCTTAACATCCATTTGATGAACAAGAAGACCATGCGAGGCAGCTAGTGAAAGTAGAACTCGAATAGTGGTCAGTCGAGCCACGGGTGAGTAAGTATCGAAGAAGTCTTCACCTTCCTTTTGGGTATAACCCTTAGCCACGAGCCGAGTCTTGTACTTTTCAATAGTACCATCAGGCCTAAGCTTCTTCTTGAATACCCATTTGCATCCTATAGGTTTGCACCCATAAGGACAATCAGTTATCTCCCAAGTTTCATTTGCCAAGATGGAATCCATCTCGCTACGAACCGCTTCCTTCCAGTAGTCAGCATCTTCAAATGCATAGGCCTCTGAAATAGAACTGGGAGTGTCATCTATGAGGTACACAAGAAAATCATCACCAAAGGACTTTGCATTCCTCTGTCTCTTGCTCCTAATAGAAACTTCATTGTTCTCCTCCACAGGACATTCAAAGTGTTCCATCGAAATTGTAGGTTCGGTAATTGTAACTGGTTCCTGATTCGATGAACTAGGCATCTCCTGATTAGATGAGGTAGCCATATCCTTCATGGGAAAGATATCTTCAAAGAAAGTCGCATCATTCGACTCCATGATCGTACCGACATGCATGTCAGGTACCTCAGATTTTACAACCAAGAATCTATAGCCAATGCTATGAAAAGCATATCCCAGGAAAACACAATCCACAGTCTTTGGTCCAAGTTTCCGCTTCTTTGGAATTGGAATGTTGACTTTTGCCAAACAACCCCATGTTCGCAGATAAGAGAGTTTTAACCTTTTCTTCTCCCATTCCTCGAATGGAGTTATCTCTTTGTTCTTTGCGGGAACTCGGTTTAGGACATGACATGCAGTCAATATTGCCTCCCCCCACCATGCCTTGGAGAGACCCGAAGTGTCTAACATGGCGTTAACCAAATCTGTTAGAGTACGGTTCTTCCTTTCGGCCACCCCATTTGACTGAGGTGAATAGGGAGGCGTCCTCTCATGGATTATACCATGTTCCGCACAAAAAGCATCAAATTCATTGGAAAAATACTCTCCACCACGGTCGGACCTAAGCCTCTTGATTTTTCGATCAAGTTGGTTTTCCACTTCAGCTTTATAGATCTTGAAAAAGTTCAAAGCCTCATCCTTAGATTTCAGAAGATACATACGGCAGTATCTAGTGGAGTCATCAATTAATGTCATGAAATATTTCTTTCCACCTTTTGTCAAAACACCATTCATTTCACATAGATCTGAATGTATGAGCTCTAGCGGTGCAAGATTTCTCGTTTCCGCAGTCGTGTGAGACTTACGAGGTTGCTTAGCTTGCACACACACTTGACACTTAGATCCCTTGACAGTAGTGAAACTAGGGATTAAGTTCAACTTCGCTAGTCGCGACATGCAACCAAAGTTAACATTACAAAGTCGTGAATGCCACACATTGGATTCACTATTGTTGCAAATATGATTAACAACTTTATTGCAAATGTCTGATAAGGATAAACGAAACAGGCATCCTGACTCATAGCCTTTACCAACAAAGGTTCCATACTTGGATATTACAAATTTATTCGACTCAAAGACAAGCTTGTAGCCATCTCTACACAGAAGAGATCCGCTAACAAGATTTTTATTGACGGAGGGGACATAATGCACGTTCTTCAGCCGCACAATCTTCCCCGAAGTAAACTTCAGATCGACCGTGCCAACACCATGAACAGAAGCACTTGAACTGTTGCCCATTAGCACGGTTGAAGTTCCTGCGGTCTGATAAGACGAAAACATGAAAATATCACCGCATACATGCACATTAGCACCCGTGTCAATCAACCAGTCAGGAGAATGACATACTGAAAGAATAGTGGGAAATATACCATACCCAGCATCCTTCATGTCAGTGTCTCCAATGACAACATTAGTGGTCTTGCCGCCTTTCCCAGGATGACGCTTGTCAAAATGATTAGGGCAACTAGGAGCCCAATGATCAGGATCCCCACACACATGACAAGCACCTTTCTTCTTGCCATTCTTCTTCTTGAAGTTCGTGTGTTGCACAGCCTTGTTCTTCCCATCAAATTTTTCTTTACCATCAAACTTGCCCTTGTTCTTGAACTTGTGGGGCTGGAAGTTCTGCTTCTGTACCACGTTGGCACTAGATCCTCCCTCAATACCTTGACCACGTGTGTCCTTTGCTCTCGCCTTTTCTTCCACATCAAGAGTGCCAATGAGATCCGGGACGGAAAACTCCTGCCTCTTATGCTTCAGCACGGTAGCAAAGTTCCTCCATGAAGGAGGAAGCTTAGTGATGATACCTCCGGCAACAAACTTGTCCGGTAGCATACAACTGAAGTGTTCAAGTTCTCTAGCAAATGACTGTATCTCATGAGCTTGCTCAACCACGGAGCGCTCTTCAGTCATCCTGTAATCATAGAATTGCTCCATGATGTACAGCTCAGTGCTAGCATCCGAGACCCCAAACTTAGCCTCGAGTGCATCCCACATATCTTTTCCATTATCAATTGATGCATAAGCATCAACTATGTTCTCACCAAGAACACTCAAGAGAGCAGCCTTAAACAGAGTATCCATTTTCTGAAAAGCTTGTGCCTGTTGAGCATCAAGCTCTCCTTCAGGTTTGCCGAGAGTGGCGTCATAGCAACTCATGGTTTGAAACCATAAGACTGCTCTCATGCGCCACCTCTTATAGTGGATACCCTCAAACATAGGAGGTCTCATGGAAGCAGCAAAACCAATTGGGGTAAATTGCCTATAATAAGGTTTTTGGATTGTTGGAAATATGAGCAATTTACCAAATGATTTTATTAACAAAAATACTAGATAAAGCATGAGTAATATAATAGAGATAAAACAAGCCATGCTTTCTGACGGAGAGAAGGTAAATAGCTTCTGCATATAGGCAGAACCTTTAACAGGAAAGACAACAACACGTACGGGACAGCAGCGCGACCGGATCGTCCGTGATACGCCGCAAGACGGGATGGGGAAGAACGTAGCAGCAGCGCAGTGCTCAGGATCTTGTGGCGAGAGTTCTCATGCTCGTACAAGTGAGGAAAGAACCTTCCTTATAAGGAGGTCCAACTCCCACTAAACTAGCAATGTGGGACTAAACTTTAGTAGTATTCTTTGTCTTGCACAAATGGGCTAAGTGGGCCTCTAGAATTTATTAGGAATTTCTGAAATAGTTATTGGGCTGCCCAAAATAGACTAAATTCCAGCAAGGACTAGATGAAGATGTTGGCAGGGTCGCTGGACCTAGTGGTGGGGGGGGGGGGGGATGACAATGGCGTTGGAGAGGATGGTGGAGACGGCAGCGGAGGCGGCTGAGTATTAGTTTGGCTTGTTGGAGAATAAGACGGGGATGGTGGCGGTGAAGGTGAACCATTACCTTGATCTGGTGAAGGCCCAGATCCATCAGGCGATGGTGTCTCTTCATCATCACACTTTTCTGGTGGTCTGTGACCCTTGTTAGTAGGATCATCATCGTCCTTTGGATTCGGACCTCGACCAGGCTTGGAGCAATGTGGATTTTTCACTGGGCCTACACCTTTTGATTCATGATCACCACTGTCACCATTCCCGACCGGAGACCCCTTGTCATCGGCTTGGGATACATGGGCAACAAGGACAAGAATCAGGAGTGGAAGAACTAAAGAGAGCAGCGGTCTCATCGTAGGTAGGATGAAAACGCTAGACGTAAACACCAACGACTAAGAGAGATGTTTTTGTTGGCTTACGGGTCTGTGCAGAATGGACAGCATCGCTGGCCATTTATAGTGGTGGTAACCTTGGTAATGCGCCTACATTTCACTAGATCCGAGTCGCAGAAGCTTCTCACACTGCCATGCACCGACCTGTGTTTGTTAATTCGATCTTAGGTCAGCTCGTCGCCTGTTGTTTCCTGTCAAATATGAAAAAGGGAAAACGAATCTTCAGAAGTAAAAAAAACCACAGTACATACAATCCACTGCGTTTCTCTGCTAAATTTCGTTGACATTTTACACATAATACGTGCACGGCTCTCCGCGCACAGCATCTTCGCCTACTTAGATCAAAGGCCATGCATGCATGCGTGCATGGAATTGACAATTAATGACACATGGGTTGATCCGAAGAAGCAGACCTTGGCAGATTTCGACGTGGGCAGATTCCAAATTGAGCAGGCAAAAATGCCAGGTGCCCCAGCCGAGTTAAGTAGCATCAGATCACAGCACTGCTGGATGCGATCGAGTTGACCTTAGAATTAGTTAGCTTAGCCGTGTTAGATCTGCAGCAGCACACATCAAATGGACGACATATTTATCTAGTTATGAGCTTGCATGGGCACAGAAACAGAGGAAGGCTGTCCGGCCGATCGAGTCGCATCCCTACTGTGAAACTTCCAGGATCCAGTTGATCTGACGTTGTCAGCAACGATACCAAGATTCCCAGATCGTACGTGCGGGCAGTAGAATCAAAATAATGAACTCTGACATAAAAAATTATCTGAGACAGGTGCATATACATATATACGTATAATGTACCAGGAGGCAAGATGTATCTCAAGTTACATTTTTGGAAACTATGTTCTCATGTTCTAAAAAGGGAAGATTCCTGCCCCCGCGCGGCTCCTTCCCCGGGGCGACATGGGCGGTGACCCCCGCCCCTCCCGCAGCCTCCCCTCACCAGCCCCTCTCCCCCTCGCCGTCGCCGGTGACCTCCGGCAGGCAAAGGCTGCGCAGGGCCGGCGGCGGCGGGGTGCTCTCTGGCTGCTGCTTGCTCGGGAGGAGGGGATCTCGCGTGCGGGTGGCGGCTGTCCGGCGTTCGGCTCCGCGGCAGCGTCCTTGCTCGTGGCGGAGGCGGTCTTCGGCGTGCGGCGCGGCGTCTGGTCGCGGTGGTGGGCGCACCGTCGCGGTGCGCGAGGTCGCGGTCGTCGGGCCTGATCGGTCCTGATCCGATCTGGGATCCGCGAGCGGCGGCTGGCGTGGACGGTGGAGGGAGGCTCGGCTCCTCTGTTGCACGTCCTGGAGGCCTCCTGCAGCGTGCCAGCGTCTTCTCCGGCTAGGTGCCGTGGTGGTTCAGGCTAGGGCTTCGGCCGGTCGGCTGCCGATCTGGTAGCTCGTCCGGCGAGTTGGGGTGGGGTGGCGGCCCTCCCTCCCTGCTCGGGGCTCTTCTGTAGCGCTGCAATAGCAGTGGGTTGCTGGATCTGGCCTGTTTCAGTCGTGTTTGGCTCGTCGGTGTCTGGCTGGCGGCGAGGATTGTGGTGGCTCCTGCTTGGTTATGGAGCGATGGCTTCATGGGAGGTGAGAGGGTCAGCGGAGGTGCTATGCGTGGGGGTGTGGGTGGGGGTGTTGCTTCGGGCGAAAGCTTGCCGCGCTCTTGCTGGCCGACGGCGTCGGCGTCTATGGACGTCGTTTCACCTTCTTGGAGGCGCCGCCGTGGAATCCATCCTTCACGCACCCTTGGATCCAGTTCTTCGGGCAAAAGCCTAAGACCCAGTTGGGTCGGGCGACGGCGTTGGCATCGTCGCTTCCCTCTTTGGGGCGTTGCCTGGAAGAACTTTGGATCCCGTTTGCACGCTCCATGGGCTGGACGTTCGCGACATTGTGGTCGGCAGGTGTCCGTCCGGCGATGTGATTGCTCCGCGCGGCTTCTTGTGTGGCAATGATGGTGGCTTCGAGCGGAGCTGGCTTGCTGATGGGTCTTGGTAGTCGGTCTCTTCCGGCGTGTTCGAGGGGTCGCCGCTCTGGCGCTGGCTTGGCGCAAGCCCAACGCTCTTCTCCTGCAATGTTCATCGACAGAGTCGGAGCCGCCTGGTCGCCGGCGTGTGTGGCTGACTGTTTGGCATCGACCGGCGCAGGCCTCGACGCTTGTTTGTGGTGAGGGCTTCTTCGATGGTCGTCGATGGTGGAGTCGAAGTCGCCCTCGCAGAGGTGTGATGACGATGACGCTAGGTTGCAACCTCGACGACGCTTTTCTCCCAGGCGGTGTGTGCGCGTTCTTGTGTGGGTTGTCAGGTCACCCTGTGTGCCTTGTTTTTGCGGGCGTGTTGTAACGGTTTTCGCTTGGTTTTCCATTAATTAATCGTGCTATTCTCTTCTATCTTTTTTAATGAATCGGGCTCTAAGAGACCGCGTTTTAAAAAAACATTTTCGGAAACTGTTACTGCACCAGATCGGCTCGGTTGCTTTGTCAGCATCCCTAGCGAAACAACTCGATCCCCTTGGTTCTCATTCCAGTACCGATCCGCGTTTCTTCTCATCGGTGCAAAAGCTAGACCTAGGTACCTCCACATTCGACAGAGTGGAACCTCAATCATTCGAGATGCCTTTCGGCAAAGAATAGGTGTGAAGAGGGTCAGTCATATTCATAGGAGAAGCGGGCAGCACAGAGCAGGAAGAGACATGCATGCAGTTTACTTTTCTAGAATCACGGTACACAGGAGCGCCATACAAAAAGAAGCCAGCCGCCTAGAAAGTAGAAACTGCAGGCATCCCGCCCGCCAGTAAACCTAAACTGCCCTGGAACGGATAGTAGATGAATATGACTTCATTTGTATCGACAGACATTGATGATCGGGCTACTTCTCTGATGCTCTGCCTCAGTCTTGTGTGTACATTAGTACATATGTTCCTCCGCGATCGACTTGCAGCGTGTGACGACTACCCAATTTCTCTAGGCACTAAATTTAGTAAAGAGTTTTTCTTAAAAAAAAGTAAAGAGTTAATCACATTATTTATTTATTTTTGTGAAAATGATCAAATCTATTATCAAAGTTCACCAGAAGTACAAAGCATGTCACACATAATAAAAATTATATTGAGATTCTGAGACCACCGAACGACCACTTCCGTCGTCAGATTGAGCCGCTATCGCCGCCACCCTACCAAAGCCGGCTTGACCTTATCAATGACAGCGGGGAAGTCTTCGTGCACATGTCAGTAAGGACCAACGCCCTAGAGCCGTCGCCGTCGCTGTTAAACCCTCGAATTGATCAGAAGCTTTGATATCAAATCTTGCCACATGGCAAGAAACCCTAATCTATTATTGTGTACTCCGGTTCGATAATATTACTTTGAATTTAGCTTTTTCTACAAATCAAGCTTCGTAAACTTTGATTCAGTTAGTCGAAGTTTAACAAAAAAAATTCTATTAGAGCTTATTTTGTATAGAACACCTACTATTTTGTTGCATAACACAACATACTGGTGTAACCCATTGCAGTAAGTTCTAATCCACCATTTGACTATATTAACATGATTCCTCATGAGTGGACTACGCTTGTAGGTGCACAAACGGCAAAGAAAAACCTATGGCATTAGCCGGCCAAGAAAAAATATTAATATTCACAATTTTAGTTGTCTGTTACAATTTTTTGTTTAAAACTTAACATTTAAAAGAAATCAGTAAATCGTAAATGTAGCAAGTACTGATTTGAGAACATTTTGGCTTATTTTGACATGTTTCGAAGATATTGGCAGTTTACTGGCAGAATATTTTTTGTCAAAAATCAATACTTTAAGAAAATAAAAAAAACAGAAAATAATATATGAACGAAGTATTCATCAGGAAAAAGTCTGACTCATTACTAGATTTCTTTTAGTTCAAGCCGACTAACTTGGCATGTTAGAGACTATGTGAACATAATCAATTATGGATTAGATGTAGCTGCAACAGATTACACCAATATATGATGTTCTCTGCAGCAAACCCAAAAAGTAGGTGTTCTGTGCAAATTTGACCCTGGTTTGTGCAATTTCCTGAGGCCGCGAGGATAAAAAAACATTGGGCTCTCTCAATGCTGGCCTGCAGTTTATTGAGAAGATTGAGCAAATATTGATGATGTGGACTAAGGGAGAAAAAGGTCCCGATTGAAGCCCATCTTCTGCGCCAACTAAACCAGACTTGTCGATGCCCTTGAAAAAGATGGCTCCTGGCGAAAGTGCTCTGAATCTGAATCTGAATCTTTTTGGCAACAAACATTGATGTCTTTTTCACATGGGTGCAACATTTTTCGTGACAAAATGACATTCATGCAGGTCTCGGCAAAAAAAAAATTGATGCTCCAAAATGCTTCTTGAAACAGTTTTTTTGGATCATGATTTTGTCTTTTCTGTGGAGGCCTCCACAAATGTCATTTCATCATGAAAATTGGCACGCATATGAAACACACATCGATGTTTGTTGCCAAATAAATCATATCTTTTTTTATTTTTTAATATGTTTTGATTTTACTGTAGCAAAGAGTGCATGTGAACTCAAGTTCACATACTCCATGTCCGGCACCTGGCCTGTTTAGTGCGAATATATGTTTGGAAACCTCGTCCCTATATGAATCCACTGATATGTTTTAGTTGAGATATAACACATATTAGTTTAGTCAAATAGACAATCTAGAAGCTTGATGTCTACTACGCAACCTTTTTCTTGTAGACGTTGTTGGGCCTCCAAGCGCAGAGGTTTGTAGGACAGTAGCAAATTTTCCTCAAATGGATGACCTAAGGTTTATCAATCCGTGGGAGGCATAGGATGAAGATGGTCTCTCTCAAGCAACCCTGCAACCAAATAACAAAGAGTCTCTTGTGTCCTCAACACACCCAATACAATGGTAAATTGTATAGGTGCACTAGTTCGGCGAAGAGATGGTGATACAAGTGCAATATGGATGGTAGATAAAGGTAATTTTAATCTGAAAATATAAAAACAGCAAGGTAGTCAGTGGTAAAAGTGAGCGTAAACGGTATTGCAATGCTAGGAAACAAGGCCTAGGGTTCATACTTTCACTAATGCAAGTGCTCTCAACAATAATAACATAACTGGATCATATAACTATCCCTCAACATGCAACAAAGAGTCACTCCAAGGTCGCTAATAGCGGAGAACAAACGAAGAGATTATGGTAGGGTATGAAACCACCTCAAAGTTATCCTTTCTGATCGATCTATTCAAGAGTCAGTAGTAAAATAACATGAAGCTATTCTTTCCGTTCAATCTATCCTAGAGTTCGTACTAGAATAACACCTTAAGACACAAATCAACCAAAACCCTAATGTCACCTAGATACTTCAATGTCACCTCAAGTATCCGTGGGTATGATTATACGATATGCATCACACAATCCCAGATTCATCTATTCAACCAACACATAGAATCTCAAATAGTGCCCCAAAGTTTCTACCGGAGAGTTAAGACGAAAACGTGTGCCAACCCCTATGCATAGATTCCCAAGTTCAGGGAACCCGCAAGTTGATCACCAAAACATACATCAAGTAGATCACATGATATCCCATTGTCACCACAGATAAGCACATGCAAGACATACATCAAGTGTTCTCAAATCCTTAAAGACTCAATCTGATAAGATAACTTCAAAGGGAAAACTCAATCCATTACAAGAGAGGAGAGGGGGAGAAATACCATAAGATCCAACTATAATAACAAAGATCGTGATACATCAAGATCGTACCACCTCAAGAACACGAGAGAGAAAGATCAAACACATAGCTACTGGTACATGATATGTCTCCAACGTATCTATAATTTATGAAGTATTCATGCTATTATATTATCTGTTTTGGATGTTTATGGGCTTTATTAAAAACTTTTATATTATTTTTGGGACTAACCTATTAACCAAGAGCCTAGTGCCAGTTCATGTTTTTCCCTTGTTTCAGTGTTTTGTAGAAAAGGAATATCAAACGGAGTCCAAACGGAATGAAACCTTCGGGAGAGTTATTTTTGGAACGGAAGCAATCCAGGAGACTTGGAGTACACGTCAGGGAATCAATGACGAGAGCACGATGCAGGGGGGCGCGCCTACCCCCCCCCCCCAGGCGCACCCTCCACCATCGTGGGCCCCTCGTGGCTCTCCTGACCGACTTATTTCGCCTATATATATCTCCATGTACCCTAAAACCATCGAGGAGCAGAATAGATCGGGAGTTCCGCCGCCAGAAGCCTCCGTAGCGACAGAAAACCAATCGGGACCCTGTTCCGGCACCTTGCCGGAGGGGGGATCCATCACCGGTGGCCATCTTCATCATCCCGGCGCTCTCCATGACGAGGAGGGAGTAGTCCACCCTCGGGGCTGAGGGTATGTACCAGTAGCTATGTGTTTGATCTCTCTCTCTCATGTTCTTGAGGTGATACGATCTTGATGTATCGCGAGCTTTACTACTATAGTTGGATCTTATGATGTTTCTCCCCCTCTACTTTCTTGTAATGGATTGAGTTTTCTCTTTGAAGTTATCTTATCGGATTGAGTCTTTAAGGATTTGAGAACACTTGATGTATGTCTTGCGTGGGATACCCGTGGTGACAATGGGGTATTCTATTGATTCACTTGATTTATGTTTTGGTGATCAACTTGCGGGTTCCACCCATGAACCTATGCATAGGGATTGGCACACGTTTTCGTCTTGACTCTCTGGTAGAAACTTTGGGGCACTCTTTGGGGTTCTATGTGTTGGTTGAATAGACGAATCTGAGATTGTGTGATGCATATCGTATAATCATACCCATGGATACTTGAGGTGACATTAGAGTATCTAGGTGACATTAGGGTTTTGGTTGATTTGTATCTTAAGGTGTTATTCTAGTACGAACTCTTGAATAGATCGATCCGAAAGAATAACTTTGAGGTGGTTTCGTACCCTACCATAATCTCTTCATTTGTTCTCCGATATTAGTGACTTTGGAGTGACTCTTTGTTGCATGTTGAGGGATAGTTATATGATCTAATTGTGTTATTATTGTTGAGAGAACTTGCACTAGTGAAAGTATGAGCCCTAGGCCTTGTTTCCTAGCATTGTAATACCATTTTCGCTCACTTTTATCATTAGTTACCTTGCTATTTTTATATTTCCAGATTACAAAAACCTATATCTACCATCCATATTGCACTTGTATCACCATCTCTTCGCCGAACTAGTGCACCTATACAATTTACCATTGTATTGGGTGTTTTGGGGACACGAGAGACTCTTTCTTATTTGGTTGCAGGGTTGCTTGAGAGAGACCATCTTCATTGTACGCCTCCCACGGATTGAAAAACCTTAAGTCATCCACTTGAGGGAAATTTGCTACTATCCTACAAACCTCTGCACTTGGAGGCCCAACAACGTCTACAAGAAGAAGGTTGTGTAGTAGACATCAAGCTCTTTTCTGGCGCTGTTGCCGGGGATGTGAGTGCTTGAAGGTATATCTTTAGATCTTGCAATCGAATCTTTTTGTTTCTTGTTTTATCACTAGTTTAGTCTATAAAAGAAAACTACAAAAATGGAATTAAGGGTACCTCATATGCTTCATCTATTTAATATCTTTCATGAGAATAAGGATTCCAATAATTGTGCTCAATTTCTAGAGGAAGAATGCATTAGAATGTTTGGCACTAAATATTTGAATGATGAGCATGATTGCAATGTTGTTAGTACGAATTCCTTGAATATCCATGATGCTAATGATATGCAAAGCCACAAGCTTGGGGAAGCTATGTTTGATGAAAATGGTATTTTTTTGTCCCCCAAGTTTTGATGAGTAAATTTATTATGATGATAGCATGCCTCCTATCTATGATGATTATAATTATGAAAGTGGATTTAGAGAGGTCATGACTTTATTTAGTGATGAATCCACTATTTCGGAAGAGGTTCCAATTGATTATGAGAATAAAGTTGCTATCTATAATGATTATTGTGATGACATGTATGCTATAAATAATAATTATAACCATGAAACGTGTCATCATGATTTTAGTTTTCAATTGGATTATGCCTCACATGATAATTATTTTGTTGAGTTTGCTCCCACTATCATTCATGAGAAGAATTTTGCTTATGTGGAGAGTAGTAAATTTTCTATGCTTGTAGATCATGAAAAGAATGCTTTAGGTGCTGGTTATATAGTTGAATTCATTCATGATGCTACTGAAAATTATTATGAGGGAGGAACATATGCTTGTAGGAATTGCAATAATATCAAGTTTCCTCTTTATGTGCTTAAAATCTTGAAGTTATGCTTGTGTTTGCCCTCCTATGCTAGTTGATTATTGTTCCCATAAGTTGTTTGCTCACAAAATCCCTAAGCATAGGAAGTGGGTTAGACTTAAATGTGCTAGTCATATTATTCATGATGCTCTCTTTATGTTTCAATTCTTATGTCTTATGTGAGCATCATTGAAATCATCATGCCTAGCTAGGGGCGTTAAACGTTAGCGCTTGTTGGGAGGCAATCCAATTTTATTTTATTTCTTGCTTTTTGTTCCTGTTTAGTAATAAATAATTCATCTAGCCTCTGTTTAGATGTGGTTGTATGCTTTTAATTAGTGTTTGTGCCAAGTAGAACCTTTGGGAAGACTTGGGGAAAGTCTTTGTGATCATGCTGTAAAAAACAGAAACTTTAGCGCTCATGAGATTAGCTACAACTTTTTACTGGAGAGTGATATTTAGTTGATTCTTTTTGCAGATGATTAATAGATATATTCCTCAAGTCTAGAAATTTATTTTAGAATTTTTTGCGTTCCATAAGTATACATTTTATACAGATTACTACAGATTGTCCTGTTTTTGACAGATTCTGTTTTCTATGTGTTGTTTGCTTATTTTGATGAATCTATGAGTAGTATCGGAGGGTATGAACCATAGAGAAGTTGGAATACAGTAGATATTACACCAAGATAAATAAATAAATAATGAGTTCATTACAGTACGTTATGATGGTGATTTGCTTTCTTATACTAACGGAGCTTACGAGTTTTCTGTTAAGTTTTGTGTTGTGAAGTTTCATGTTTGGGGTAAAGATTCGATGGACTATGGAATAAGGAGTGGAAAGAGCCTAATATTGGGTATGCCCAAGGCACCCCAAGTTAATATTCAAGGATAACCAAGATCCTAAGTTTGGGGATGCCCTCGATGGCATCCCCTCTTTCGTCTTCGTTCATCGCTAACTTTACTTGGAGCTATATTTTTATTCACCACATGATATGTGTTTTGCTTGGAGCGTCAATTTATTTTGTTAGGATTTTCTTTCTGTTATTTAGAACAATTTTTTGCATCTCTTATTTCAATAAAAGTGGCATTGATAGCCTTTACTATGCCTATTTTACAAGTCTTCATGTTGCTGTTTGAAAACAGAAAGTTTACCGCTGTTGCAAAAATTCTCTAGAAAAGTCAGAATGTGATAAAATGTTTAAACCTTTTGCATAATAATCTCTGATAAATTTAATATAGTGGGAATTTTCTTTAATAATTTTTAGAGCTAGGGAAGTATGGATCTTGCTGCATTCTTCACAGACTGTCCTGTTTAGGCAGATTGTTGTTATGTTTGCTTGTTTAATGATTCTATTTGAGGATAGGACTATTAAATACGCAGAGGCATTTAGTATGCAATGTTGAATAATAATTTTAGTGATTTGCTACAGTAGAGTATGATAAGGTTTTTGCATTAGTTTATACTAACTTATCTCATGAGTCCTTGTTGAGTTTTGTGTGGATGAAGCTTTTGAGATTTAGGGAGACCGTGATATGAGAGGAATTAAGGAGACACAAAATATCAAGCTTGGGGATGCCCAAGGCAGCCCAAGATATTATTTCAAGAAGTCTCAAGCGTCTAAGCTTGGGGATGCCCTGGTTGGCATCCCACCTTTCTTCTTCAACAACTATCGGTTAGTATCGGTTAATCCTAAGTTTTTGCTTATTCACATGATGTTTGCTATTCTTAGATGCCATTTTATTTTGTTATGTTTGTTGTTTGAATAAAGTATCAAGATCTGAAATTATTAAATGGGAGAGTCTTCACATAGCCAAATAATTATTTAACTACTTATTGATCTTCACTTATATCTTTTTGGAGTAGTTTGTCATTTACTTGTGTGCTTCACTTATATCCTATGGGTAAATAGTTGAATGAGCGAATATCATAAATCTGAAATTATATATGTTTCATATGCTTATCCCATGGGAAGTAATGACTTCACATATAAGAAGTAGAGGTGGTAAATTTATTGAAGGTTAGCAAACATTATATTGGTCATTTGAACAATTCATGAAAGAATATTGAAGGAAGAGAGATTTCACATATAAATATACTATCTTGGACATCTTTTGTAATTGTGAGCACTCATTAAAATATGACATGCTAAAAGGTTGATGTTGGACAAGGAAGACAACATAATGGGTTATGTTTTCTTATATCCGAAATAAAGTATATTGTCATGGATCGCCCAACATGATGAGCTTGCCTTTCCCCCTCATGCTAGCCAAATTCTTTGCACCAAGTAGAGATACTACTTGTGCTTCCAAACATCCCTTAAACCAGTATTGCCATGAGAGTCCACCATACCTATCTATGGATTGAGTAAGATCTTTCAAGTAAGTTGTCATCGGTGCATGCAATAAAAATTGCTCTCTAAATATGTATGATCTTTTAGTGTGGAGAAAATAAGCTTTATACGATCTTGTGATCTGGAAGCAATGAAAGCGACAGACTACATAATAAAGGTCCCTATCACAAGTGGCAATATAAAGTGACGTTCCCTCGCATTAAGATTTTATGCATCCAATTATAAAAGCGCATGGCAACCTCTGCTTCCCTCTATGAAGGGCCTATCTTTTCTTTTACCTTATGCAGGAGTCATGGTGATCTTCACCTTTCCTTTTTACATTTTATCCTTTGGCAAGCACGTTGTGTTGGAAAGATTCTGATATATATATATATATATATATATATATATATATATATATATATATATATATATCCAATTGGATTTAAGGCATCATGAGCTATTATTGTTGACATTACCCTTGTGGTAAAAGGTTGGGAGGCGAATCTATAAGCCCCTATCTTTCTCTGTGTCTGATTAAAACTTTGAAACCATAAATATCGCGTGAGTGTTAGCAATTGTGAAAGACTAAATGATAGTTGAGTATGTGGAGTTTGCTAAATCAAAGCTCTGGCATAGACTCTTCCTGAAAATAAGATGAATTGTAATTGTTTGATGACTGATAACACGGTTTGTTAGTTTTCAAGAAAGTTTATGATCTATACTTTAACATGTGTGAAAGATCGTGGATGTCGCCTAGAGGGGGGGTGAATAGGCGTTTTAAAATAATTACGGTAGAGGCTTGAACAAATGCGGAATAAACCTAGCGGTTAATTTGTCAAGCACAAAACCTACAACAACTAGGCTCACCTATGTGCACCAACAACTTATGCTAAGCAAGGTAAGCAACAAAGTGATAGCAAGATATATGACAAATAACAATATGGCTATCACAAAGTAAAGTGCATAAGTAAAGGGCTCGGGTAAGAGATAACCGAGGCACGAGGAGACGATGATGTATCCCGAAGTTCACACCCTTGCGGATGCTAATCTCTGTTTGGAGCGGTGTGGAGGCACAATGCTCCCCAAGAAGCCACTAGGGCCACCGTAATCTCCTCACGCCCTCGCACAATGCAAGATGCCGTGATTCCACTAAGGGACCCTTGAGGGCGGTCACCGAACCCGTACAAATGGCGACCCCTGGGGGCGGTCACCGAACCCGTACACTTTGGCAACCCTTGGGGGCGGTCACCGGTACCCGTCAAATTGCTCGGGGCGATCTCCACAACCTAATTGGAGACCCTGACGCTTGCCCGGAGCTTTACACCACAATGATTGAGCTCCGAACACCACCAACCGACTAGGGGGCCCAAGCACCCAAGATAAACAAGCTCAAGGGCACCAAGCACCCAAGAGTAATAAGCTTCTCAACTTGTAACTTCCACGTATCACGTGGAGAACTCAAACCGATGCACCAAATGCAATGGCAAGGGCACACGGAGTGCCCAAGTCCTTCTCTCTCAAATCCCACCGAAGCAACTAATGCTAGGGAGGAAAATGAGAGGAAGAACAAGAAGGAGAACACCAAGAACTCCAAGAACTAGATCCAAGGGGCTCCCCTCACAAAGAGGAGAAAGTGATTGGTGGAAATGTGGATCTAGATCTCCTCTCTCTTTTCCCTCAAAAACTAGCAAGAATCCATGGAGGGATTGAGAGTTAGCAAGCTCAAAGAAGGTCAACAATGGGGGAAAAACACGAGCTCAAAGGATAGGACTCAATGGGGAAGAAGACCCCCTTTTAGAGGAGGGGAGAAAATCCAACCGTTATCCCCTCACTCAGCCCGCACCACGCGGTACTACCGCACCAGGGGCGCGGTACTACCGCGAGGCTGCGCGGTACTACCGTGGAGGACCACGGTACTACCGCGACAGCAGCACAGGCCGGAACTTGCCTGACTAGGGGGCAGTACTACCGCTTGCGCGGTACTACCGCTCCCCCTTGCGGTACTACCGCAAGGCAGGAAAGTCTCAGCCTGGGAAGGGCGCGGATGAAATAAATTACATCCGTGCCTACTTCCGCTGAGGGAGGACCTGCGCAAAAACTCCGGCACGGTACTACCGCACACGGAGAGCGGTACTACCGCGTAGGGCGCGGATGTAAAAAATTACATCCGCCCCTACGTCCGCTCATGCTGCTGAGCCTGGCCAGAGCCCACGGTACTACCGCGCCCACGGCGCGGTACTACCGCATAGGGCGCGGATGTAAAAAATTACATCCGCCCCTACTACCGCTCGAGCAGCTGCGCCTGGCCTGAGGCCACGGTAGTACTGCTCCAACAGAGCGGTACTACCGCAATGGCCTGCGGTACTACCGCTCCAAAGAGCAGTACTACCGCGTGCCCTAGATCAGCAACACTAGCAGTCCTTCATTTTGCAGAGAAGACAACGGGGGTAACAATAAAACCAGAACCGCCATAACTTCCGCAAATGAGCTCCGAATTGAGAAAACTCAAGCTTGTTGGACACAAGACAACGAGTAGCATCAAAACAGAGACTGGTTAGAAAGAAGAGGCAGAGGAGGTATGCCTTACAAGAGAGGAGAGAAACCTCCAACAGAGAAGAACCGGCATACCCTCCAACATCGAAAACATCATAGAAGACGCATGTGAACTCCGTTTTCGATGAACTCGAGCTTGTCATAAAGATGACCAGAAGCTCCAAAACTCACAAGGAGAAGAACCAATAAGGATGATGCAAGGATGCAATGGTTTGAGCTCTCTACGAACGATACGATCAAGCAACTCATCGAGAGCCCCCCTTGATAGTACGGCAATCGATCCTATAACCCGGTCTCCCACAACTACCATGAGACCGGTAAAATAGAAAACCTATCAAGGGCAAACCTTTGCCTTGCACAAAGTCCACTTGAGCTAGATGATGATGATCTACTCCTCCTCAAGATGGACCACCTTTCTTGATTGCGTTGGCTCGATGAAGACTAGTTGATTGCTCCCCCATAATCCACTATGGGTGAGCCACTCTTCCGCTCATCTTCACAACTCCATTGTCACCACAATGGACGGCAAGCTTCAAGCACTTGATCTCTTCATGATACATCACTTGAACTTGCACACCGCAACCTAACCCCATAAAGAACTCTCACGAAGACCATGGGTTAGCACACAAAGTGTAATGGACAATGCTTACCATACCATGGGACTTGATCCCTCGGTACATCTTGTGCGCTTTGTGTGTTGACTCTTTTCAACTCTCTTCATTTGGATGATGTCTTGAAGGTGGACATGAATGATCACACAATCTTATTCTTCAAGACATGCTTGCAATAAGCTCAACACTCACATGACCGATCTTTGGATAATTCCTTAAAAGGACGATGGTCATCACAAACTCTCCTTGAAACCAACACATGGACTCCAAGAAAAGCCTATGGACAAACCCTTCAAATACAACTCAAGGAAATCATTAGACCATAGAGATTGTCATCAATTACCAAAACCAAACATGGGGGCACCGCATGTTCTTTCAATCTCCCCCATTTTGGTAATTGGTGACAATCACTTTCAAGAGAGTTAATATAAGGAATTATGCATCACCAAGCAATGCAACAACTAATAGTGCATGCGAATGAGATGCAAATACTGAGGAACAAAACCAAAGCACGAGGAGATAACTCTCTAAACTTCTCCACAAAACTCTCTGAAACTTCTCCCCCATTGGCATCGATTGCCAAAATGGGTGAAAAGCTTAGAAGGCCAAAATAAAAGGTGTTCCTCCATAAATTGTGTATCTCTCAACAAGAGAGTGGAATGCAATACACATATCCAATTGCCGATACGTGGAGGAAGACAAACTATATTGAGGCCCAAAGATTGCAAAAGAATGATATGACACAAAGACATAACAGAGAGAGACACAAGCAATCATACCAATTGAAGCAAGCAATCAACGGATATCAATTGAACCTACTAGACCAATGATCCTACATGCAACAAGAATAAAGATATTATGATAAACGCAAAGGAGTGTTCTAAAGAAACTAGAGAAGCTCCCCATGATTTGTGCACACATAAGAATTTTTGTATTTGAATACAAAGTGCACAAAATAGGATCATAGCTCCCCCAAAATCAATAGAAACTCACATCCAGTGCAAGTGAGCATATAGGAGACAAAGCCTAGCGCTAGCAACAAGTACATGGTTGAGCAACATGTAAAAGAGGCAACTTAAGAATGGGCTCAACCAAAATGATGTGTGTGAGTCATGGCGAAGCAATTGAGAAGACTAAAAAATAGAATGAGCATTAAGCATCAACATAGTCTTGAAAGAATGAGGCACACGATGCAAGGCCTATCATTCCCACACACAACTAGCAAATGGGTTCACAAGCTTACTAATAAGCATATAAAGAACCTATGCTTGTGACAACCCGTGGTGAAGATAGAAGAAGAAAGCCTCATCAAGACGAGGGATACCAATAAGATGGCAAAAGCCTCGTAAAGACAAGCATAGGGAAAATAATCTTCACCACACACGAGTGCATCAAGATGCTACAATAGAGGACACGCACCCAAGGCAAAAGCTTTCACGGAGCCACCAAAGAAATAACATAAGAAAGACAAGGTGGACGTGAAAGAAAGGATATCAACTAGAGATGTAAGTTCTCTCAAGTGTATAAGGTTCTATGTAGACGAAATCATGATGATATATATATCTACAAAGAAGAATGTACACCCGAAATAGTTACAACACGAAGGAACAAGATATCCACAGGAAGTCATAAATATACCAATAAGATATTTGCTTGAAAGCATAGCACTTGGCTAGATATGGTCTTATTGTATATAAATGAAGTCCAAACACACATCCGTCAAGGGCATCACAACTAGCAACAAGAGATCATCGTTGGGATGCTTTGAGAAAGGAAACAAGTATCACAAGATATGAAATGAAAATCATGCCAAGATGCAACCTACACAAGGTTGAATGCAAGAGGAGAAAGCATGAATAGATACTTGTTACCGAGATATCATTGGAAGGATGTAGTAGATACCAATTGAAGGTAGATAGTAGTTCATTGATCATCCTAGCTTGATCCCAATATGCACATGGTGACAACACCTTCCTTGTGAGTGAGCCGAGCATCCAATGCATCTCCACTTGTTCCTAGAACAACAACACAAACAAAATGGTACCCAAACTCATTGGGACCAAAGAGTTAGAAACACCAATATACATAGGACAAACTCCACATAACTATGTGCATATAGATATGAAAATGAATTTCATGCACATCTCATCCAAATTGAGACTAGGTGGAGTTTCCCTTATATATTGAGTCAAAGAAAGAAAGCATGCCAAATGAAATACATGAAGTAAACATGCATGCTCAAGACTTTCAAAACTCGAAACCAAAGACAAAGAAATGCCAAGTGAAAGGATACCAAATGGAGAAATCATCACTTGGAAGATATCATTAAAGATACATCAAGGAATGAGATATCCATTGATACACACTAAACTAAAGATGTCAAACTCCCAAAGAGAGGATGGTTCCAAACAAACCAAGCTCTCGACAAAGTTTCATGATGGCACAAAGTACCAAAAGAAAAAGGCTTGCCTTCCACCAACACACTTGATAAGGATCACAAAAAAAGTGTTCTAAAGAAAATAGAATAGCTCCCCCACGAGTTGTGCATTATATAGGATTTGTATTTGAATACAAGAAGCACAAGGTGGGATCACCGCTTTCACTATATCTAGAAAACACTAGACAAGAACAAGAAATAAACAAGATCCACAAGTGGTATGGAAGACAACGGGAGTTGACACAAACCTTGGCAAGAGAAAAAGCAAGTAAAACAAAAGCCAATGTAAAGATGATCAACAAATTCTACCACACATAAGACTACCAATTGTCAGTATTTGGTAATAATTCCCGGTGGTAGATAGCAAGGATATCCGACATCATCTTCACTCCAAACAAAAAGCAAATTGCAACTTGTAGAGCTAACATGCCACCTAGGAACAAGATAATCTACAATATCAATTCTAGGTGACAATATCTCAAATGTACACATTTTCTAGGATTGTAATATGCACTTAGCATATTACTCCCCCATAATGTGATACCAATAAGAACTTAACAAGAGGCAATAAGAGGAACAAACAAGAGATAATTAATGGACTATTTAGAATTTGAATTTCTCATGAGAGATATACCACCTAGCGACTAGATAATATTGTAATATCAATACTAGATGGTATTCCTCATGTACACACATTTATAGGATTGTGAGGTGCACAAAGCACATCACTCCCCCAAAATGGGATGTTCCATCAATCTCTCACACGAGCCAACTAGGATACAAACAAGAAGCATAAAGGCTCAACGCATGACACACACGTACATGATGTGCAAACCAACACACATATACTTGATTGCTCAAGGTAAGCACGTTGGAATCACAACATATACAAACACATGCAAGGAACAAAACCAAAACATGCAAGGGGGCAAGTAACTTTCAAGGTAAACAATTTTAAGTACAAGTTACCGCAAGGAGGCACATTGGATATAAGATAGAAACTTGATAATCCAATTGACTTGGCTTGAGACAAAGAGAATGATGAAGTCCCCTTAGTTCTTCATAATTTAGCCAAGTCTCCAATGCCCTCCAACAACACCTATTGATCAAGTTTGAGCTTGTTGGTCCCCAACCAAGTTGGGTCCAAAGAGGTTAGTCACAATAGGTTTGGCTACCCAAATGGTTCTTTTCTTGACACCACTTTGAGTACCAACAAACTTGGCAAACACATTGCCAACCTTATCCTTCCCAAGAGAATAGATATCATCAATAATAATTGGGTTGGATAAGTTATCACTAGTGCATGAAGAAGCGACGTGACCTTTCTCACGACATAAGTAGCAACGTCTACTCTTCACTTTCTTCTCATTTGATTTCTCAACTTGAGAAGCATTAGCTTGAGTCTTCTTGGGAAGAGGCCTTTCTTCAACTTGAGGTTGAGCATGAGAATGCAATTGTAGCCGCTTCCCTTGTTGCTTGTCACTAATAGCCTTCTTCTTCAATGGGCAAGATCTAACATGATGCCCTTCAATTTTGCACTTGAAGCAAATAATCTTGGCCGAATCCTTGACTTGTTTTTGGCCCTTCTTCTTGTTGATCTTGGACTTATTCTTCTTGTTGGAGTTGAATCCAAGTCCACCTTTGTCATTGGGGGATTTTTGCACACTCAAGATATTGTTGAGTGTGGATTTCCCTTGATGACTCTTTTCCAAGTCTTTCTTCAAGGAAGTGACTTGGGCCTTGAGCTCTTTGATTTCCTCTACATGGTTAGTCTCAACACAAGTACTAGAGGAAGTATAAGCTTCATCATTAGAGCAACAAGGCAAGGAAAGCAATTCATCGCAAGATGTACCAACATTGTGAGTAGATGAATTACAAGGACTAGCACATGGCAATATACTATTTTGACTAGAAGTAGTGCTAGTATCCACATGAGGCTCACTAGATGTTACCTTGGCAATCATGGCCTCATGAGCTATGTTTAGCACACTATGGGATACTAGAAGATCATCATGAGAGCTTGAGAGCTTTTCATGACTTTCTTCCAATTTCCCATAATTGCTAGATAGCACCTCAAGTTGAGCCCGTAGCTCAACATTCTCCTTCAAAATGGATGCTTCACAAGTAATAGAATTAGTAGCACAAGCATCATCATTAACAACAAGAGGAGAAGGCAACTTGGCAAGCTCTTTGAGATAAGAAGCTTCAAGTTGGGCATGAGACTCGGTGAGTTTGATGAGCTCACCCTTGATGACCCTTGAGCCATTTTCGAGGTGCTCAAAATCCTCAAGGAGTCTAGCATGAGCAACTTCAAGCTTAGCATTTTTAGTTTTAAAAACATTGGCCACCTCAAGGGCTCTATCAATAGATTCCTTCACTCTAGACAATTCTAGAGCAAAAGTATCCTCAAGAGATTCCTTGGTGGTTTGTTCAAGTTCAAGGGCTTGAGATAGGTCCGCAATCTCATTTGCGTAATCACGCCCATGAGCTTCCATTTTCTCAATGGTGACCTCATGCTCCTCGAGATGAGATTCCAACTCCTCAATATATTTCTTGCCCTCAATGGCAATGGACATAATTTCCATGAAGTTGGAACGAGCAATTTTATTTTTATGAAGAGCTTTAAAAATCATCTCCCCCTTAGTTTTTAAGGAGGCAACATTATTATTCTCTTCATCATTATCCTCATCATCATTAGCATCAACATCATCATCAAGAGACATATTGGGGTTCAAAGTAGGAGATACCTTTGACGCCTTGGCCATAAGGCAAAAAGCAATAGATGATGATGTAGGATCCCTTGAGGCACCATTAAACACCACATCTTGTTCCATGAAGTGTTCGGTTTCCTCTACATTGTTAGCACAACAATTCGAGGAAATAGATGCATTTTTATCATGGCAACAAGACATAGCAAGCATATCATCATGAGATTTAGTCAAGCAATTTCTACATGATATGCAAGGACTATGAACACAAGCATGTGAAACATTTGGAGTGCTCGAAGTGTTAAAGCCCAAAGAGGGAGCATTGCAATAATATAGTGATGAAGAATCATCCACAATAAGCATACTATCATCATTGCAATGACCAACACTACTCACCATATCATTACCTTGTGGCAAACCACATGTAGGTGAAGTAGAAGAAGTTGAGAAGACTATATGACCGGAGGTGGAGGAAGAACAACCATCCCCATAAATCTTGGACACACCATATTTATCTTGAAGCTTTGTCCATAACTCATGAGCATCCCGGAACGGCATGAGTTGAAATATAACTACATTGCTCAAAGCATCGAAAAGCACATTAGAGGCTTGAGCATTGAGATAAGAGTTTTTCTCATCCTCTAAAGATAATCTTTGGGGATCCTTTGGAGGAGAAAAACCCATATCTACAATTCGCTCTAAATTTGGGTCCATGACCCTAAAGAGATTAAGCATGCGAATTACCCAAACATCAAAATTTGTGCCATCGAAACTAAGAGTGTCAGAGAATCCTAATCCTCTAGTCGACATCTTTACTCTCTAGGCGGTTAAGCCGAACAAAGAGAGACGAGGCTCTGATACCAATTGAAAGATCGTGGATGTCGCCTAGAAGGGGGGGGTGAATAGGCGTTTTAAAATAATTACGGTAGAGGCTCGAACAAATGCGGAATAAACCTAGCGGTTAATTTGTCAAGCACAAAACCTACAACAACTAGGCTCACCTATGTGCACCAACAACTTATGCTAAGCAAGGTAAGCAACAAAGTGATAGCAAGATATATGACAAATAACAATATGGCTATCACAAAGTAAAGTGCATAAGTAAAGGGCTCGGGTAAGAGATAACCGAGGCACGAGGAGACGATGATGTATCCCGAAGTTCACACCCTTGCGGATGCTAATCTCCGTTTGGAGCGGTGTGGAGGCACAATGCTCCCCAAGAAGCCACTAGGGCCACCGTAATCTCCTCACGCCCTCGCACAATGCAAGATGCCGTGATTCCACTAAGGGACCCTTGAGGGCGGTCACCGAACCCGTACAAATGGCGACCCTTGGGGGCGGTCACCGAACCCGTACACTTTGGCAACCCTTGGGGGCGGTCACCGGTACCCGTCAAATTGCTCGGGGCGATCTCCACAACCTAATTGGAGACCCCGACGCTTGCCCGGAGCTTTACACCACAATGATTGAGCTCCGAACACCACCAACCGACTAGGGGGCCCAAGCACCCAAGATAAACAAGCTCAAGGGCACCAAGCACCCAAGAGTAATAAGCTTCTCAACTTGTAACTTCCACGTATCACGTGGAGAACTCAAACCGATGCACCAAATGCAATGGCAAGGGCACACGGAGTGCCCAAGTCCTTCTCTCTCAAATCCCACCGAAGCAACTAATGCTAGGGAGGAAAATGAGAGGAAGAACAAGAAGGAGAACACCAAGAACTCCAAGAACTAGATCCAAGGGGCTCCCCTCACAAAGAGGAGAAAGTGATTGGTGGAAATGTGGATCTAGATCTCCTCTCTCTTTTCCCTCAAAAACTAGCAAGAATCCATGGAGGGATTGAGAGTTAGCAGCTCAAAGAAGGTCAACAATGGGGGAAGAACACGAGCTCAAAGGATAGGACTCAATGGGGAAGAAGACCCCCTTTTAGAGGAGGGGAGAAAATCCAACCGTTATCCCCTCACTCAGCCCGCACCACGCGGTACTACCGCACCAGGGGCGCGGTACTACCGCGAGGCTGCGCGGTACTACCGTGGAGGACCACGGTACTACCGCGACAGCAGCACAGGCCGGAACTTGCCTGACTAGGGGGCAGTACTACCGCTTGCGCGGTACTACCGCTCCCCCTTGCGGTACTACCGCAAGGCAGGAAAGTCTCAGCCTGGGAAGGGCGCGGATGAAATAAATTACATCTGTGCCTACTTCCGCTGAGGGAGGACCTGCGCAAAAACTCCGGCACGGTACTACCGCACACGGAGAGCGGTACTACCGCGTAGGGCGCGGATGTAAAAAATTACATCCGCCCCTACGTCCGCTCATGCTGCTGAGCCTGGCCAGAGCCCACGGTACTACCGCGCCCACGGCGCGGTACTACCGCGTAGGGCGCGGATGTAAAAAATTACATCCGCCCCTACTACCGCTCGAGCAGCTGCGCCTGGCCTGAGGCCACGGTAGTACTGCTCCAACAGAGCGGTACTACCGCAATGGCCTGCGGTACTACCGCTCCAAAGAGCAGTACTACCGCGTGCCCTAGATCAGCAACACTAGCAGTCCTTCATTTTGCAGAGAAGACAACGGGGGTAACAATAAAACCAGAACCGCCATAACTTCCGCAAATGAGCTCCGAATTGAGAAAACTCAAGCTTGTTGGACACAAGACAACGAGTAGCATCAAAACAGAGACTGGTTAGAAAGAAGAGGCAGAGGAGGTATGCCTTACAAGAGAGGAGAGAAACCTCCAACAGAGAAGAACCGGCATACCCTCCAACATCGAAAACATCATAGAAGACGCATGTGAACTCCGTTTTCGATGAACTCGAGCTTGTCATAAAGATGACCAGAAGCTCCAAAACTCACAAGGAGAAGAACCAATAAGGATGATGCAAGGATGCAATGGTTTGAGCTCTCTACGAACGATACGATCAAGCAACTCATCGAGAGCCCCCCTTGATAGTACGGCAATCGATCCTATAACCCGGTCTCCCACAACTACCATGAGACCGGTAAAATAGAAAACCTATCAAGGGCAAACCTTTGCCTTGCACAAAGTCCACTTGAGCTAGATGATGATGATCTACTCCTCCTCAAGATGGACCACCTTTCTTGATTGCGTTGGCTCGATGAAGACTAGTTGATTGCTCCCCCATACTCCACTATGGGTGAGCCACTCTTCCGCTCATCTTCACAACTCCATTGTCACCACAATGGACGGCAAGCTTCAAGCACTTGATCTCTTCATGATACATCACTTGAACTTGCACACCGCAACCTAACCCCATGAAGAACTCTCACGAAGACCATGGGTTAGCACACAAAGTGTAATGGACAATGCTTACCATACCATGGGACTTGATCCCTCGGTACATCTTGTGCGCTTTGTGTGTTGACTCTTTTCAACTCTCTTCATTTGGATGATGTCTTGAAGGTGGACATGAATGATCACACAATCTTATTCTTCAAGACATGCTTGCAATAAGCTCAACACT
The DNA here is from genome assembly GCF_018294505.1 of Triticum aestivum. NCBI lineage: Eukaryota > Viridiplantae > Streptophyta > Magnoliopsida > Poales > Poaceae > Triticum > Triticum aestivum. The sequence goes on along the minus strand of NC_057794.1, from coordinate 494,835,381 downwards.
CACATGACCGATCTTTGGATAATTCCTTAAAAGGACGATGGTCATCACAAACTCTCCTTGAAACCAACACATGGACTCCAAGAAAAGCCTATGGACAAACCCTTCAAATACAACTCAAGGAAATCATTAGACCATAGAGATTGTCATCAATTACCAAAACCAAACATGGGGGCACCGCATGTTCTTTCAATGTGAATAGCTTGTTACTTGATCATGAGAAGCTTTATGAGATGAGCTACTGTTATGATATATAATGATGCTAGAAAAGGTGATTGAAATTATCATTGATCAAACTTGTGCACCTACTAGCATTCACACTTCATAAATTCTTTCTTTTATCATTTACCTACTCGAGGACGAGTAGGAATTAAGCTTGGGGATGTTGATACGTCTCCAACGTATCTATAATTTATGAAGTATTCATGCTATTATATTATCTGTTTTGGACGTTTATGGGCTTTATTAAACACTTTTATATTATTTTTGGGACTAACCTATTAACCCAGAGCCTAGTGTCAGTTCCTGTTTTTCCCTTGTTTCAGTGTTTCGCAGAAAAGGAATATCAAACGGAGTCCAAATGGAATGAAATCTTCGGGGGAGTTATTTTTGGAACGGAAGCAATCCAGGAGACTTGGAGTAAACGTCAGGGAATCAATGAGGAGAGCACGAGGCAGGGGGCGCGCCTACCCCCCCAGGCGCGCCCTCCACCCTCGTGGGCCCCTCGTGGCTCTCCTGGCCGACTTCTTTCGCCTATATGTCTCCATATACCCTAAAACCATCGAGGCAAAGAATAGATCGGGAGTTCCACCACCGGAAGCCTCTGTAGCCACAGAAAACCAATCGGGACCCTATTTCGGCACCCTGCCAGAGGGGGGGTCCATCACCGGTGGCCATCTTCATCATCCCGGCGCTCTCCATGATGAGCAGGGAGTATTTCACCCTCGGGGTTGAGGGTATGTACCAGTAGCTATGTGTTTGATCTCTCTCTCTCTCTCATGTTCTTGAGGTGATACGATCTTGATGTATCGCGAGCTTTGCTACTATAGTTGGATCTTATGATGTTTCTCCCCCTCTACTCTCTTGTAATGGATTGAGTTTTCTCTTTGAAGTTATCTTACCGGATTGAGTCTTTAAGGATTTGAGAACACTTGATGTATGTCTTGCATGGGATACCCATGGTGACAATGGGGTATTCTATTGATTCACTTGATGTATGTTTTGGTGATCAACTTGCGGGTTCCGCCCATGAACCTATGCATAGGGGTTGGCACACGTTTTCGTCTCGACTCTCCGGTAGAAACTTTGGGGCACTCTTTGAGGTTCTATGTGTTCGTTGAATAGATGAATCTGAGATTGTGTGATGCATATCGTATAATCATACCCATGGATACTTGAGGTGACATTGGAGTATCTAGGTGACATTAGGGTTTTGGTTGATTTGTATCTTAAGGTGTTATTCTAGTACGAACTCTTGAATAGATCGATCCGAAAGAATAACTTTGAGGTGGTTTCGTACCCTACCATAATCTCTTCATTTGTTCTCTGATATTAGTGACTTTTGAGTGACTCTTTGTTGCATGTTGAGGGATAGTTATATGATCTAATTGTGTTATTATTGTTGAGAGAACTTGCACTAGTGAAAGTATGAACCCTAGGCCTTGTTTCCTAGCATTGCAATACCGTTTTCGCTCACTTTTATCATTAGTTACCTTGTTGTTTTTATATTTTCAGATTACAAAAACCTATATCTACCATCCATATTGCACTTGTATCACCATCTCTTCGCCGAACTAGTGCACCTATACAATTTACCATTGTATTGGTGTGTTGGGGACACAAGAGACTCTTTGTTATTTGGTTGCAGGGTTGCTTGAGAGAGACCATCTTCATCCTACGCCTCCCATGGATTGATAAACCTTAGGTCATCCACTTGAGGGAAATTTGCTACTGTCCTACAAACCTCTGCACTTGGAGGCCCAACAACGTCTACAAGAAGAAGGTTGTGTAGTAGACATCAGTACATACCCTCAGCCTCGAGGGTGGACTACTCCCTCCTCGTCATGGAGAGCGTCGGGATGATGAAGATGGCCACCGGAGAGGGATTCCCCCCTCTGGCAGGGTGCCGGAACGGGTCTAGATTGGTTTTCGGTGGCTACGGAGGCTTCTGGCAGCGGAACTCCCAATCTATTATGTTCTCCAATATTTTTAGGGTATATGGATATATATAGGTGAAAGAAGTTGGTAAGGGGAGCCACGAGGGGCCCATGAGTTTGGGGGGCACGCCCAGGGGGGCAGGCGTGCCTCCCTGCCTCGTGGCCACCTCGAAGCTTCCCTGACTTCAACTCCAAGTCTCCTGGATCACGTTCGTTCCAAAAATCACGCTCCCGAAGGTTTCATTCCGTTTGGACTCTGTTTGATATTCCTTTTCTGTGAAACACTGAAACAAGGGGAAAAACAGAAACCGGCACTGGCACTGGGTTCTTGGTTAATAGGTTAGTCCGAAAAATAATATAAAAGTATAAAATAAAGCCCATAAACATCAAAAACAGATAATATAATAGCATGGAACAATCAAAAATTATAGATACGTTGGAGACGTATCAAAGCAGCACACTTTATATGCATCTGTCCAGTCAAAGTATAAAAAATTGTCCCAAGAACAACGGAATGCGTGTAATGTTTAGGGAAAAAACTTTGATCTATTAATTAAACATCATGACAGTACAAAAAATACCAGAAGTAACAAAAAAATATCTATGTCAGTAAACCATCTAGCGATGACTACAAAAATTAGAGTGAGCCAAAGGCGTGTCGCCGTTATCGGCCCTGTCTCATTGGAGCTGGACAAACCTTGTTGTAGACTTGTAGACACATGAATATAGACGAACAAAGATCGAATACACGCATATTCATTGAAGTCAAACACCGACCAAAGACCGTGGGATTCCCTGAAGACACCCCTCTACACGTACTCCAACGATGCGAGACACCACCGAGAAAGGGGATAGACGGGGAGAACTTTATTCAATCTTCAGGGAGCTGCCGCCACATCGCCTTCCTGAGCAAGACACAAACACTAAACAAACTAAAAAAACACCCGGCAAGGGTCGGGATCCTCCACGCCTTTATGGCCCTAAGGCCACAGAAGACGAGCCATGTAGGTGACGGTGCCGGCCGGTTGCGGGGAAACCCAAGACGGCTAGGAGCATTTCTTTCTTTCTAGGGAAGAAACAAAACAAGTGTGTCTCTCTCTATTTTATTTTAGCTCACCTGAATGTGTGTTGACTATCAGTCATAAAAAATACATGGCCTTTGCTTTTTACAAAGAGAAAATAAACCAGTAAGCAGAGGAGCCCTGGCTTTTTACAAAACAAAAAATGAAGGAGAAGGGTGAACCAACCTGTGGTTGGATGGTTAGAGAGACTATGGTATCCCCAGCCCACCAGGGTTCAAATCCTAATGCTCGTATTTATTCCTAGATTTATTTCAGGATTTCCGGCAATGCGCATTCAGTGGGGAGGAGACGTTCCCGTCAACGGCGAGGCGCCTATGGTGACTTCGTAAATCTCAAGATGATATGCCGGCTCAGTCTTTCGGAGGTGCTCATAGAGGTAGGATATGCGTGTGTGCATTTATAGGGTTGAATGTATGTGCATGTATATGAGCGCTTGTGTATGTACTGATGTTCAAAAAAATGAAAGAGGAGGTTGTGAGCGCTGAGCACACGTCCAAACGTGCAAATCTCGCCCACAGGGGCGGAGCCTCTTGGGACCATGCTGGGCCATGGCCCGGTCTTCCCAAAATGCAGAGCAGGATATGTATGCTGCCCAAAAAATAAATCATGTCGAACCAATGTATCCATTCCGTCACACTATTTTACCAGCGCTGCTATACACACAAGGCGTGTTTGGTTGCCCGCATCGAGCCCAACCAGGCCCGCGCGGGATGAGTGTGGGCTGTTTGGTTGCCTAGTTTTACTATTAGGCCTGCATAGCACAATATTTAAATCAGCTCTGGGCCTGCCTCGTTGGAAACGCACGAATCGGCAGTTTCTCCAGGGCCAGGCCCGAGCGGTGCATGTGGGCGGGCGCGGCTGCACGCGCGTGGCCACCCTTAAGAAGCCGCGTTGCTTCCCGAAGCACCGGCAGTTATTAGCCCCACCGCCCCTCACCGCTCCCTCTCCCCACTCTTCCCCACTCTCCCAACTCTCACCGGCGGCGGCGGATCGGAGCAGAGGAAGAAGACCACCGGACTCCATCACCGGCGGGGCGGATCGGAGCAGAGGTAGAGGACCGGACTCCATCAATGGCGGTAAGCACTTCTCTCTCTTCGACATGCACGCTAGATTCGATCCACGGCGGAGGGGAATGGGGAATAGAGGTAGATAAGCATAGGGGTACTTCATACTAGTTCTTAGCAGTTCATACGAGTTCATACATGCAAGATCGGAATGCATAAGGTAGATTTCGGGATTTGGGGATAGGGGAATAGGGGGTACACAACGGACACCGGCTGACCGCGGCGGCCGTCACCGGCGTGCGGAGCGGCTGGTCGAGCCGCTGGCCTTCATCTTCTTCTTCATCGCCGTGCAGGCCTGCGGGTCGTCCTCGGCGGAGTCGAGGTCGATCTGCCAGGTAGGATGGACTGGCTCCAGCGCCCTAGCTGGCATGTGCACCGCCTCTTCTTCCTCCTCCTTAGGCTCCCCGCCGATGACCACCGGCGGCGCCATAACCGTCTTCGAGTACACTGCGGCAAGGCGGTCATTAGGAGCCCAGTAGGTCTTATACTTGCGCCACTTCTTCCTCCGTTTAGGGTCGTCGGAGACGGCCTGATTCATGGCCCAGCGAATGATGTCAACTGCCATCACGCCCTTCGCTGGGTCAAGAATCAGCGTCTTCAGCTCTTCTTTAGTGGCCTTCATGACCATGGCATTCGATTCGTTCTGCATGTCAGCCATGGAGCCGAAGTTCGAGCACACCTCCATGGTGTTCTCGAACTTGGTCCAGTCACCAGCCGTCCACCCGAGGAAGAAGGCCCTCCAGCCAATACCCCAAGGGAAGGGGTTGGCATTGGAGCTGGAGCTAGAGCTCATGGCGATGGGGAGGAGGAAGGTTGACAATGAGAGAAGAGAGGGGGTGGGTAAATAGTGGTGGGCAGGGTGAGTAAATATAGGTGGGATGGAGAGGAGGAGAACAGTGACAGTCATGCCATTTTAGCTACAAGCTCTTGAATTAGCCATGAACTCTGTGCAATGCCTGACTCCATGACTTGTGTGCAGATCGAGGACACGGAGGTGCTCCCGACCGTTGACAGCAAGGGCAAGCAGCCCCTTCACCCAATGCCCGACGAGGTTGAGCTGCCGCCCACCGCCGAGGAAGACCTGAAGACGCCTGAGGGTGGCGACAACGAGGGCATGGAGGAGCCCCCCAGCAACAAGCACCGCAACTACGACCACTACCATCAGGAGGATGGCCCAACTCACTTCTGCAGGGTCATCCTTGCACCGAAGCTTGAGTGCATCCCCATGGCCCTGGACTTCACCAAGCACTTCGTCGCGGTGCCGATGGAGTTCAAGCTCAGGAATAACACCGGCTGCTCCTGGAAGGTGACGGTCAAGCTGATGAACAACAGGGTGACCCTGAATCAGGGTTGGGCCACCTACGCAGCCGTTCATCAGATCAAGATCGGCTACATGGTCACGTTCAAGCTCCTCACTCCCGACACCCTCAAGGTCATCATCTTCGACGACGATGGCATTGAGGTCGTCAACAAGTGCGGGAAGCACGACGACGCCTTCGCCGCCAAGGAGTAGGGCCGGGCCACCTCTTTCGAGTGTACTATCGAATTATGCTAGTTGATGGTTTATGCGTTGAACTGTTATATCTGTGGTACTGCTTATATCTGAATTATGCTAGTTGATACTCTGTTTATAGTCTGTTGTGCTTATGATGTGTGTTGTCGAAGTGTGGTGGTAACCTCACCAACTAGCCAAAGAGGTTACCACACATCAGGCCTTGCATACAACCAAACACCATGTCTTGGGTTTGTGGACTAATATGCAGGCAACCAAACACCAGGCAGTGTGGTTCAGCCCATGCAGGTAAGAGGGCATGCAGGCAACCAAACAACATGCATATGGTGCATTTGAGGCTGCATTTGCATAGCCAGGCTGAGTAGATAAGTGTATGCGATGCAGGCACTGTTGCACACGGCAACCAAACACGCCCACAATGGTCTGAGGACGATTCGTGAACGACAACCCAGATCAGCTCGTCCATGCAGAATACTAGAGTGAAATAGATGGCTGGATTTGGCTGTCGTTCCCTTGTCGTGCATGGAGTTCCGTCTGCATAGTAGTTTCACTGTTTTATTTGGTCCAGGTCTACGAGTCGGCTACCAGTTTTGCTAGAGAGCAATTAGCTGGAGGTTATCCCTTACGAGGGACCTTCAGAGGCAGTGGCGAATTTAGAAAAAAATGAAGGGTGGGCTGGGCTGCCTGGGTCATGCAAATATGTGTTGGATTGGACTTGCAAGTAGCTGGACTGGGCCTTAAAATTAGTAGTAGAAACAAATTTTACGGTGCTGGAGGGGGGGGGGGGGTTTGAGCCTGTTAAAGCCCCCCCAGTAGAATCGCCCCTGTTCAGAGGTCACTTTTGGTGTCTTGGGAGTATGTCAAGTGATGTGTCCCGCTGCCGTCACATGTCTCGTGCCAGTTGTTTTGTTTGGATTTTTTGAATAATTGCACATGTTTCCGTGTTTACGATGAGTTTTTTTTTTCTTTTTTTGGTTTTTGACTGGTTTTCCCTAGGTTTCCGAGGAAAAAAACAAGAATAATTTTTTTTTGTGGAAAAAATAATTGTGCTTCCATGAGAAGCGAAGATTTGCTTCTTAAGGAAACATAGATTTGCTACTCAAAAATGGAAACACTTTGTGCTTCCACGAGAAACACATATTTGATTCTCGCGGAGGCATAGATTTGCTTTCGTGAGATGTGCTTCTCAAAAAAAAAGAAAAATATGTGCCTACAGGAGAAGCACATATTTGCTTCCCGTGTCTGTGCTTCTTGAAAAAAAATGTGCTTTCACAAGAGGCTTAGATTTGCTTATCATGAAAGCACATATTTAAAAAGAGAAAAAAATTAAAGCACGTTTTTACTTCTCGTGGAGGCATCGGTTACTTCCGCATGAAGCATAGTCATGCTTCCGAGAAAGGAAAAAAAATGTGCTTCCACAAGAATCATAGATTTGCTTCTGGTGGAGGCACGGATTTGGTAGAGGAAAATAAGTGAAGAAAAATCATACTTTTGGCTGTGGGTTTTTCCTTTCATTTTTGTCATTTTATTGAAAAAATGATTCTAGGAAAAAAATAAGGAAAGCTTCTAGGTTACGACAAATGGTGCACATAGAGTACACTATTTGTCAGTGACTGAGAAGGTAGGAGTGATCTTTACAAGAGCTAACCCTTAACTTTTACTAGTGGTTGGGGCGCCCCTCGCGGCGCCTCCTGAGCGGAAACTCTGCGGTGCCAGGTAGGTCACCGCACTTTTCAGATCTTTTTTATGCCCTGGACGCGCATGTGAATGCAAGCATTGCTCATGGAATTATAACAGAAATCCCTTGGTGCTGACCAGAGCCTGCCCTGGCGCACATGTGACAGGATCAATAGGTTGGAAAAAATAAGATACAGCAGCAGCACATATTCATAAAATAGATCAAAGCTACAAGCACGCAAATATAGGAGAATCATACTCCCTCCGTTTCAAATGTCTAAAGGCCATGAAAAAGCTCTGCTGGGTCCTGGAGTGAGTAAGACGTGCTGCTCTCCTTGAGGCACTTGGCCACCAGGATCCTGTCGATGCGGTCGTCGCCAATATACACCGGCAGACGTCATCGCTTCAGTTGGGTATATACTGGAGAGGCACAACAACAGGCAGAATGTCATTGCCATAATTATTTACGACAGATTTTTACGACAGTGGTCTGAGACGCAAGTGAATACTCCCTCCGTTCCAAAATAGATGACCCAACTTTATTTATACTAAAGTTAGTATAAAGTTGGGTCATCTATTTTGGAACGGAGGGAGTATATATGAATGTTGCCTGCGTACCTAACGATTCATTCAGAAAATCCAGAGCCTTGCCCTTGTCCCATGTAATGTTTGTTCTTTGGTTATCAGCAAGAAACCCAACAACTCCATTCCAATTGGATATTACCGTTGATAGTATTAATATATCATCCTCTTCTCCTTGAAAACCATCAATAGACTTGATGCGCACATGAAAGCCATCACATGTGTTGTATTTTTTATCAAGTCTATCTTTAATAGCATCAAATTGAGACTATAGGAAGAGACCACACCGATGCTAAGCGCTTTGCCTGTACTTTTCCAACCTGCAGAAAAATTTAAACTGCTAAGTCTATACTGATCTTTTGGGGTCAATTCTCCACAAGGCTAGCAAGAGAACTTTCTTTAGCAAACTGAAGTTGATTTTGTATCAGCTTACAATTAACACAACATTATTTTCAGCTCTGAAGGTAAAAACAAACACTATCAAAAAGTGAGTACATGTAGTGGCCAACAACTCTCATAGAGCTATGTTTCATCTTTCATGTCATCTACTTAATGTTCACAGTTTTGCAAATAAAAATGTAACATTATCTATTAAACAAGGAAGTAGATGACAGTGGACTTGCTGACAAATAGGGAACTGAATTTTCATAAACCCAGATTGACGGAATTAAAAAACACAAGGTATACAGAGGTAACAAACTGGATTGTTGAACATAAAGTATTGCGCGATCACTTTTTTTATCAACGAAGATTATGCAACATTAAAATACAAGAAAGGAGGACACTATAAGCTTCTAAAGATGCCATGTTATATCAGCGAAGTCGCTTAATATAAAAACAAATCAATAACTACCAAGGACATCGAGGCAGGATATACTAAGGATGCAAGAAAAGAGAGGGCTCAGCTTAGACATACATCTAAAGATGGTTTGGATGAGGTGCAGAACAACAGCAACTTCAACCATGTTTCGTCGACTGTTTCCTGTGCCCTCCTTGTCTTCCCTCCCGTCCGTGACATTCATAAGAGTGTAGCTGCCATACAGGAGGCATGTATAATCCTTGTCATAGCTAGGAGACAGGATATTTGAACCATGTAAAATCTTCCTGTCATAAAACTGAGCATTTGGAAAGAGGCTAATACAAGGAATCATGCAATACTGTATATTCAGCAAATGTTTATCAAATTTCAGTCTATCTCGCTTTTGTACCTAGAGGACAAAGTCATGGCCGAGGCCGAGGGTGTGCATCTTCATTCCCTTCGCCAGGCCCTGCAGACGGAAGGGTTGGATCGAACAAACAACACACACGAATCAGCTGCGGTTGTAGTACGCCCACTAGTTGTCCTCGCACATCCTCCTTTCTTCTCAGCCCCACGTTGCCGGCACCCAAATCCTTCCTATCCGCTCCCAGGTAGGAGAACAATGGCTCTGTAGGTTTGTAGGAGCTTCAGCAAGTGAATGAAACAATAAGAATTTTAAAAAATAGGCGTGCAAATTATAGTAGATAAAACAGAGCAACCCAACATTGTTGTATTTATGGATTTAGATCTGTCGGAGCACGGAGCAAGCATATAGAAAAAACAAGAACAGCAGCTGAGTTGTGTTGTTTGATACATGTGAATTATCGAATTTGATCATTTCATGGCACTGAAAATATTTAAAAAAATACCAGCTAGAGACCTGACTATAGAGAAATGAAGCTCACTTTGAAAGAATACTCATGCCTGATCATTGTAGAAAGAATAACAAAATACGAATACAGTGATAATAGCACTCATTTCATGTGATAAAAGGAAAAAAGAGAAGCTTCCCTGATTTTCATGGCTACATCACTAACTTTCAGGATTTGAACCTCAACCTGTTCTAGAAAGCCCACATCCCGGTTTCTATTACACGATTCGCAAATCCAAATACTTTCTTTGGTATGTATGCAGTACATTTTACAGATCACACGACTACTCCACAATCTAAAACAGAGAAACATCTCATAACTCATAAGTACAAAGTAGATGAACCAAGAGCAACCTATATATCATTCCTGTGAGAAATAACTAAGCAGGGATTTATCGGAAGAAACAATAAATGACAGCTGATAAGAGTGCTGCCTTTCAATTTCTTTGGCAAATGCTTTCCAGAAAGAAATAAGAAAAGGCTATATTTATTGTGCCCTACATAGCTCAATTAACAGAATCAATATAGATCAAATTCGTTTGGCCGTTTCATCCAAGTTTCAAACTAAATTAATTTAGACAACACAGAAGCTAATACCTGTGTATGAGTAGCAGCTCATATCTCTGAATGCTCTTGCAACGGTTAGCTGCCCATCAACTGATGGCACATCTTCTGCAAATGATACATGTTTGGAATTGAATTAAATTAATTGTACAAACATGGCAAGACTGGAGTTATGTCTATTACCACCAAGTAATAAAGTGCCATTACAATATTCTCCTATGAGCGATGTAGAAGGAATGATGATGTGGGGTAGAATATATAGTCATGACATATTAATTCAGATCAGACAAAAGAGGAAACATCAAAGAAAATCAAAGAGAGCTGTAATGTTCATTCCTTGCTGCTGTTTAAATAACCTGATAGAACTAATCAATCTTTGTAATGGCTGTAACCAACAACTATTGCTATAGTAAATCAAGACTAATTTTTAACAGCCACTAATTTCCAGTATAGATTAACAATCTTAGTAATCCAAAGTAACATCACACAAACCCATATATGTGGAATAATATAGCAACCTATTGATCTGCTTATCCGCGCTCACCCTTCGTTCTGATTATATGTACTTACAACAACAGCTTAGTTGCTTCCACTAATCAAAGTGATTGATTAATGTAATGTTGGCACAAAAAATGCACTAAAGAGTTATCAAGTAATACATTGAGATTCGCTTCAACTGTTGACCTTCTCAACTTACTGACTTGCCTCATCATCCTATTATGCCAGACATAGTAGAGTTAGATAAAAAATTGATGCAAGGAGAGTGCAAAAGCTCTGGCACAAACACATATCAGTATATCACCGACCATCGGCTGCAGCTCGTCCATCAACTTTTGTTTATAATTTTTTAAGTTGTTTCACGGCAGGAGCAACCTTCATTTTCTTAATAGTACTAACTAACAAGGTGTAGAGACACATTAATCTGTTCAATCACCGGTTGGTAGAGAAAGAGGGATCCAAGTACTGCAGAGAGGAAAAGTGTGAGCGCACCTGAGGGGGTGAAGATCCAGTCGATGGTGGCCGCGCCGGTGATTACAAACAGGAGATGGAAGATCGGCGCCCTTGCCCTCGCTCGGTAGCCGATCCCCATCGCTACCTCCTCGCAGCCTCCACGAACAACACGAGACTCCTCCGCCGGAAGCCGCCTGCCGATTTAGCTGGATCAATACGCCGCCATCGGCGAGGGTGCGTACGGCCTCCGTCCCAGCTGCCGCGCCGATCCGAGCCAGCGTGGGAGGAAAGGGAAAGGTGGGGAAGGGAGGGGGGGAGGAGCTGGCGGACGGACGGACGGACGGACCTGCAGGGTGTGGGCCGGGAGCTGCCAGCCGTGCTTCCGCGCCATGGCGCCCTCTCCTCCGGTCGCCGGGTCGCCTCCCCGGCGGCGGCGGCAGGCCAGCTCCCCGCTGCTGTTGGGGTGGGCTGCGTGCTCTCCCGCTGGCGATGCTCATGCCGGCCGGTTACATGGGAGAGAGGCCGCGTGTGTGGGCTTCAAACCCGAGGGGTGTGGCGGCGGAGGCGGAAGGAGAGGGTTGGAAACGAGAAAGGTCAAACCCCGAGCCGTTTTCGCAGGGAAGGAAAGGATCCATCGCAAATTTAGCTAGGCAGGCGTTATCTGCGGGAGAGATATCCAGTGAAGCCGTTTGCTCTCGCGTGAGTGCGCGGTCCAGCGCCGACGTGGCTAGCGCGGGCGTTCGCCCTTGATGCGCAGTTGAATGTGTTTAATTTGAGAAGCTAATCCTTAACTAGTGACTTCGCTTTGCGGCGTGGGGTAAGCAAAATCGTGCTGTTTGGGCCGGTCCAGTGCGGGGCACATGCGCCCTGATTTTTTTTTCCTGTTGCTTCTTTTCTCATTTATGATAAATGTACATAAAATTGAAAAATGCTTGGAATTTTTAAAAATGGTCACCTGTTTGGAAATAATTTTCCTTAATTCAATTCTTTTTGGGGATTTCAAAAAATGATTGTGAATTTTAAGAAATGCCCAAAAACAATTATGAATTATGAAAAGACTAGATGATGCCCCGTGTGTTGCTGCTGCAACCTTGATAAAACATATGCGTAAACTGATGCTAGAAAAACTAAAACTATTGAAAAAAAATAAAAAATGCTCTCAAGATATATTTTGAAAACAATAAAGTATATGAAGCATAAAACAAAATGTTGTATAAAAGGAGAAATATATTTAATTGAAGTCAAATGGGATGCCATGTTAACAAAAATGTATAACATGACCTACCTATATTTGCTCCAAACGTACAACATATAAATATATTTAGGTCATGCTACAAAAATGTATAACATGGCCTTTTATGCCCGCACAAAAAAAGTGAATCAAATTGATATGCATGCTTGATGAGGTAGCATGATTGCATTAATAGATTAGTGCACAAATTGTAGCTTACGACCACATGCATGACTTGATGATGTCGCATGGTTGCGTGAAGGGAAAAATAGATAGTGGGTTGCAACTGTTTAAGAATAGAGGATTCATGGGTTTAAAAAAAGGTTATTTAAAAAAGCATTCATCAATTTGAAAATTGTTCCTGAATTTCAAAAAAGATTCCAAACATCAAATTGTTCTCAGATTTTAGAAAATCATTCAAAAATTTGAAAATATCCTCAGATCTCAAATACTATTCATGAATATCCTACTACTGAGTGTAGTTACTCCCACTTTTGTTCCATACGTTCTAGATAGTATCTATCATATTGAAGAGTATGTACGCATAGTAGTATATAAGAATGTTTAGGTAATATATATACTACTTTTTTTGATAGCATGTACCATATTTTGTACATACTCATTTCACGTACAAATGTGTACGTATTTCACAAATACAATAAAACTATGAGCTCACTTGCAATTTTTTCATATGACTCACTTTAGAGTATCTTAAATATAGTATATGAACATATTAAAAATAACAAAGTAGAGTATATAGTACCACATGGTAGTATATGAGAAATAGGTGTAACTACACCCAGTAGTAGTATCTTAAATATAGTTCAAGAATTTGGAAAATGTCGCCAAATTAAAAAAAATTCAAACATTCTCAGATTTCTAAAATCGGTACGATCTTCTAAAAATACAAAATTTTGATATGTTCCAATTTTCTAAAAATATAAGGATTTTGAAAAAAAAAACATAAAATTTTAAATAGAATAAAAACAAGAAAAGGTAAAAAAAATCGAACAGAAAATGAACAAACAGAAAATCCTAAAATAAATCATAAACTAAACAAAACAAGAAACCAGTTGAAGAAGGTTCTAGAACCTTTCCAAAACTGATTGGATCACGGTAAATGTACCGACCAATTGTAGCAACGCCTTGTAGGACAGGGTGCGCCATTGGGTGGTATTCCTCGTGTAACACAAAGAATAGGATTTACATCGCCACCGCACCAACCGCCCACCGGATCTACGTCGCCTCGGTCACCTCCCGACCGGATCCGTTGTCGGCCGCCCACATTGCTTGCCCGTGTCGCCACTGCCCTCTGCTTCCTCCCGTGTCACCTTTCCCTGCACATCTGCATCAAGCGCTGGGGTGGAGCAACTTATGACTTATAATTTGGGGTGATTTATAAGTTGGATCCGTTTGGCAAAATAAGTCACCTTTTTCACTTTTCGACTTATAAGTTGGTGACTTATTTGAAATCAAACAGGGCTTAAAACAGGTCATCGACCAGTGAAGCATGAACCAGTTCTTGTTATGAATGGTGGAACTCCTTAATACCAAACAGACAAAGAGGTACATCTATCTATGAGGATACCATTCTTGCTATGAGACACATACCCAAACAATTTGCTGCAGAAATCATCATTCTTGGAAGCTGGAACAACCATCAATACGAGCATGGAGATATTATCTTAAACAAGACATGATTCTTCTCAAGCACGGGATAAAGAATAAGCATGCATACAATTTCTCACAGTGGATAGACAATAACTTATAAACTGATGATCTTTATGCCTAAAACAGGCACCGAGTAGTCTTTTTCTTGTTTCTTCAGACCCTTCTGGGGGTCTTTTTGTAAATTTGTATTATTATTATATTAATAGAAAAATACTGTAGAACTATTGTCCTGCGGTCAGGGTTTAAAAAAAAAGCGTGAACCGGTCCGGTCCATGTCAACCAGTCCAAGCCGCCTCCATCGTAATTCGATATGCCTTTCGGCTCAAGGCGAGCCTCACCTCAACTATGTGTTGAACTTTTTGACCCATGTGCACTAACATTTTCTTGCGCCTTAGGGGAATGATAACAGAACACCGTCGTCGTGTGTTAAATGGGCTCAGCCCGTAGTCTCTCTTTTACTTTGTGCGATGGGGATTTGTTCTAGGCAGTCCTCAGTTTTTTTTTTTTTTGCGAATAAGGCAGTCCTCAGTTGTTGTTTGGCTCATTTTTAGTTTCATCATGTTGTTGTTTGGAATATCTCCATGCTTTTATTATTTTCAGAAAAAACAATTAAACATGCATAAATCATGTAAATTCAATCGTTGCTCAGATCGCAAAGAATTCTACATGAAATTTGGTTAGAAAAATGTCTAGATCATGATTATGTTGTTTGCATCCATCTTTGACCTGCTAACATGGTGTTTTCATTTAATTTTCATTAGTTCTTTAAATAACTTGCCTAATGTTCATTTTAAGTACGAGTGGTGGGTCCTTGAGTCAGACCGCTTGTAGTCCGCCACGCCGAGGTTGTAGCATCTTCTCATGGTGGTTGCCCTCTCCTGCGAGCGGAGCGTGCAGATCGTCACCGACGGTGAGCCATCTGGTGGGGAAGGGCCGCGGCGAGTATATGCTGCCCTCGCCATAGCTGCATGTTGCGTGTTGTTGTGGCAGAGCACGAGCTGTGTGTGTCTGCGGCAAGAAGAGGCTGCTCTCACCGGAGCTGCAAGCTGCGCATGATTATTTTGCCATGGATTTGTGTCATTTGGAAAGAAGCACAAAAAAGAGGAAGATAGATTGTGTTTGGAACTTTGGGTAGAAAAATTGAGTGGAGGAGGACGTCCCGTGAAAAAGATAAGTTAAATGCCAGAGCAGTGCGTGGGCTATCAGCCGCGAGCCCACTGCGCGGGGCAATCGGCGCTGGCTTCGGCCGGTGGGCCGGTTGTTGAACCTTTCTATACATACCCTCCCAGAGCATTTATGTAGGGAATCGGCCAGCCATTATATTTTTCTTCTCGCTCGCACCGTGTATATTTGGATTGCTTACCATATGTGTCATGTAGTTGTTTACACCCAGTACATACTGCATGTGCAAGATTCAAGTGCCGCAGGTGTATCATGATTTTGGAAGCTTCTAGATGCTTTCCAGGCTGGTTTTCTTCTGTTTTCCTTCTAGTGTTTCTTTTCTCTTCTTCTTTTGTGAATTCTCTGTCAAATTCATGATTTTTTAAATCAATGAAATTTTTTTAGTCTTTATTTTTAAAAATCATGAACTTTTTCAACTCAATGATTTAAAAAAACTAATACTTTTCAAATTCATGGACTTGTACTAATGCATGAACTTTTTTTTTGAATTCGTGAACTTTTTCAAACGGATGAGATTTTCTAAAAAAAATGTGAAGTTATTCAAATTAATGAACATTTATTCAAATTCCTAAAAAAAATCTAATGCATGCTTTTTTGAATTAGTGAACTCATTATTTATTCACGAATTTCTTCAAATTCAATTTTTGAAAAGTCAACGGTCAGTGGTCAAAGCCAAAGAGACGATCCCGAGCGAAACAACAACTATCGAGCGAGCTGAACTATCGAGCTGTCCCAGGTGCTTGATGGACAGGCCCAACAGACCAGGCGCGTGAGCGCCCGCTGGCCAAGTGGCGCATAAGGCGTTGTATAGGACCTCCCAAAAAACGAGTCTCACGCTCGAACGCTCCCATGACGTCCTCCGAACCCGATCCCCACGACGCCAACAGAACCCTCGCGTGGCGAATACCTCATCGGAGGACCTCCGGCCTGGATCGGTGGGAACCGAGGGGCTCCGCCCCGCCAATCCCGGCGGGGGCTTACCTCGACAGCGTCTGCGCGGACCTGCTCGACGTGGGATTGCCGTCGGACATGGGCCATGATCTGCTGGAGGAGGAGAAGACGGAGTCCTGCGTCAAGAATGGCGGTGAGTATATCGTTCGTTCTGTATGCTACTTGATCGATTTGCGCCAACTAGTCAAGATCACGTACCAATTACTAGTACTCACTGCGCAGATTCACATCCGTGTCCAATTGGGCGTGACGACGTCTGTCTAGACGACATGTTCCATGATATCTTCGGGGACTGGCCGCTCACGGGCGATCCAATTCTGTGGGATGACATCCGCTCAGAGAACAGCGACGATTACGTTGTCCCGGAGTCCGATGAATGCGATAGGTTTGCAGACGTGAGAACAAATTGCCCAGGTAAATTTCTTTGGGGGACGCTAGGCAGCCGTTCGATCTAATGTCAACCTATGACTCAGACGCGTTCTTACAATTGCAACAACGACGGTGTTGCGGAAACTTTCGCATCAGATGACATGTTATGCAATAGATGTCATGTTATGAAAACTTTTGCAACAAAGCTCATGTTGCAGAAATTTTTCAACGGAGGTCCTGTTGCGGAATTATTTTTTCAAAACTTTTTTTTGCACAATTTTTTGCAACATAGATCCTGTTGCAGTACCTCATTGCAACACAACTTGTGTTGCAAAAGCACCTCAGGTGATAATTCGGCTGCTACGGCACCTCACAAGCCATTGGGTCCAACGAATTGAGTGAGCGTCATCTTTTATCACTGCAACACAGATCGTGTTGCGGGAAATTTGTGTAACATAGATTGTTTTGGCAGAATTTTTTGCAACGGAGACGATGTTACGACGATGTTACGGAAACACCGCCGCGGCCGTTGTTTTGCAACACCGCTGTGGCCGCCGTTGGTGCGAAAGCTCGCGGCACCTGGCATCCCGCATGGGGTGCTAAAAGGGGCGATGTGCGCAGCCGTGACCACAGTTGAGAAAGAAAGAGACTATGGCTGGCTTGCAGTAGCGGCAGCTTGCCCCGTAGCAATTAGAGCGGCAGCAAGGTACGGTAAAGCAACAGGCACGGTGGCGAGGCTACATAATTGCAGCGCCATGACTGAGTGCTCGAGGGAGAAGCGGTGGAGAATTGTGGACGTTGACTCACAAAATGATAGGGATGCTCTAGTTGGAGCTGGATACTATAGGTGGAACCAGAGGAGCACAAGACCGTTCGATCCACGTATGATCCGACGGTTGTGAGCCAGGCGGATGCATTGGTTGGATCAGCCGGTTGGAGGGAAGCTTTTTCCAGTTTGTTTTCCCACTACTACCAAAATTATAACAACATAAACTCATTAGCAGTACAGTTAATTGACTGCACGTCGACGCTACAAATTCTTCAGGGAGAAACATTCCCAGGCAGCAAGCAAAGAAAATAGACAACGCATGGCTAAGGAGCATCGCGGAACAGAACGAAAAATACGACGCGCGGTGCCAGGAGATTCTGCGCCAGAACGAGGATGCCGATCTCCCTCCTGTTCCACTAGATGTGTTCCCTGAGGCAACAGGTTTATGCGTGGAAAGGGGTTCCTACTACCACATTGAATACATGACCCATGACACTTCCACCAGTAAGGCTGAGTCCAAGTTTGTATTTATCTCAACTTATCCACACTTGATGTATGTATTTCGTTTACCAACTTACTCTTGTTCTCTACATTTGCAGCTAATTCGGATCTCGGATATAGCGGACCGGAACTGATGCTACAGATATTTTCTCTGCGTTTATCAAGCTTCTCTGCATCCTATTCTTGCCCCATCAGTGTGTATGGAGTATTCGCTGTTCGGGATGTACTGGAGCCTCTGCGGAACCATGTCTTCAACCGTTCCAGAGATGATCCTGTCACTGTTGACCAGGTAATTAAGGCTTATTTGTTTTCAAAATGGAACAATTATGTTCCAGGCTCTTAGTGCCTATTTGGCTTGCAGTAATTCTAAAAACACGGGAATATGAAGAACATACCATCGATATGTCATAGTATATTGAATCGAAAACAAAGAATCTGTAAACAAAGAATCTGTAATAGAAGCTGTTTGGTTACGCCACATGAAAAACACAGGAATTTTTCATAAGGTTGGAGTCAATGTAAATTTTCCTATATACCCTGCGCAAGCGAGAGCTACATGCACCGGGCTGCCCTTTTCATTGCATGCAAAATAGGCCATAGGAAAAGTCCCTATGATTACTCCCACAAACCAAAAATGCTACATAGGAAAAAGTTCATAAGGACTGGAATCCTTCAAAATTTTCTATGAAATTCCTATGAACCAAGCAGGCTCGTGTGCATGCTAGGATCCATTAAAAGTTTTCTCTATGGTCAGGTCCATGCATTCAGTCCTGTGTTTTCAAGGGTCACCCCATTATATTCATATATGTTGTTAGGCATTCCTAGATCAGATGGACATGCTATTAGGTCCTCAAAAATTTATCTGACTGTAGCATTAACAAAATACAAAGTTTACTTTTATCAGTATGCAAGCATAATGCATTTTTTCCGCTTCTTTTTGTAAGGAATATATTTTACGAGTAGTATGCAAAGGCTATACATCCAATAGTGTGGTAGGGGAAGATGATTTGGTTTCCCTAGTGTTAATATCTCAGGAATAAGAGAGATAGTAATAGATGCGAATCTCAGGAATAAGATAGTAATATATGTGAATCTCAGGAATAAGAGAGGTAGTGATATATGTGATATTTACCTGTAAGTATATTTCAAAGCCGT
Source organism: Triticum aestivum (assembly GCF_018294505.1). Taxonomy (NCBI): domain Eukaryota; kingdom Viridiplantae; phylum Streptophyta; class Magnoliopsida; order Poales; family Poaceae; genus Triticum; species Triticum aestivum. The sequence goes on along the minus strand of NC_057794.1, from coordinate 494,816,296 downwards.
TGGCAAGATAACCAACGATAAAAGGGAGTGATGATGCAGTTAAAGCTCGTCATGAGCATGCCTTGCATTTTGAATATATTTCAAACAGAATTCTTTTTTATGTAAACATGAGCTTTCATGTTTTGTTGAGTTTATTCCGTTGATACATATACCAATTTACTTACTTGAAAGTTGATTTTGCCCGTTGAGTTGTGACACTTTGTTAAATTGCAGGATCCTTTTACCTTGCCACTCTGTAGCCCTTGTCGAGGAATGTACATACCATATGACCAAGTATTGCTAGAAGTTGATCTCTGGATAAAAAAGGAAGGGGATGGGTCAGCCGACCAAAAATTACTTTCCAAATACCTTGAGCTCGATGTCCGAACAGAAGGCGACGGGTTTATATATGGTTGTATCCCTGGGGACACTGTCAGCTTGGAAATAGACTGTGCGTACCTCACAAAGAGTGTTGAGGCAGTGATCGAGGTCTCTGCAGAGGTTAGCCGTCCTTGCCATGTGAGATTCGTCGCTTTCAGCAGTGGCTATGACGATGAGATTGTGCTCTTCAACGGAAAATTCACTGGGGAGAAGGTTTTCAAGCACGTTGTTGCTGTGAAGGCAGAGAGAGAACTGAAGGTTCAGTTAGAGGTGGAGGAATCAGTTTTCCAGTGGACTTTTCAGGGTGGAAATGCCGGACCTCTTAGCTCCCCCGATGACTCGACGTTGAAGTATGGCCAGTTTGATGTGGGGGTGTGTTTTTATCCATCGACGGGCTAAGTCAAACGTACCATAATCGGCTGAAAACAAGTGATGTGCTCTAATGTTTGTGTTTTAGGAGTTGAATTTAAGTAGCTGTTGGATTTCCTTTTGTGCCCTTGTGACAAAGAGGTCTGAAGTTTGGGTTTTAGCTTTTGTTTATGATCCAGATATGTTAAAACTGTAGCAGAAGTCTGAGATATGCATGACTCTGGCGTGGTCCTGAACTCCAGATATGTTAAGCTGAGGGAGATGTTTAAGGTCTGACTCGTGTGTTAAACTGCGAGGAGCCTGAAAATGTTGTATATCCTGTGTTGCTTGCCATTATTATCTTTCGAATCCTGCTATTTTCCCTTTAGTTCCGGTGCATCATCTCGTGATCATTCTGAAGTCAAGTCCACATCGAGCACAGCCAAAGCCGTACCTGATCATCCATCCATGACACCGCTTCCTTTGTGTCTTATGGCGCTCATCAGCCATCACCACTCTTCAGGTGGGAACCAAACCTCTGGAGACGAAGGCAACTATTCAAGATCAGTGATTTATGGTGTGGTTGTGTACCTCTCTGGTCGATCTATGGACGGCGATGAATTGAGGAAATGTGAGGACTTTTTATTGCGGGGAAGAGGACATCTGAGGACTTGAATCTTATCTCTGATGATGTCTGTGAGTAGTCTTCTTTTTTGGAAAAAAAAATCACGTTTTTCTTCTTATTTTTGTTTATACTTCCAAATATTCAAAATAATTATGTTACAATAAACACATAGCGTAAAACATTTCCAAAAAAATGTTAACCAAAGATTTAAATATGTTAAATGTGTATAAAGCAAATGTTAGATATAGCCAAAAATAAGTATAGAAAACAGTGAAACAAAGAGAAAACAAAAAAACCGATGAAATGAGAAAGAAGGAAACAGAACTAAAGAAAAAATATCTCAAAAATGTAGAAAAATGGGATTTCAAAGAAAACCGAAAAAAATCCATGAGTAAGCAAAGAAACCGCAGATCATGGCCCACGTCCTCCGAACCCGATCCCCACGACGCCAACAGAACCCTCGCGTGGCGAATACCTCGTCGGAGGACCTCCGACTTGGATCGGTGGAAATCAAGGGGCTCCCGGCGGGGCCTACCTCGACAGCGTCTGCGCGGACCTGTCCGACTTGGGATTGCCGTCGGACATGGGCCATGATCTGCGGGAGGAGGAGAAGACGGAGACCTGTGTCAAGAACGGCGGTGAGTATATCGTTCGTTCTAGTATATGCTACTTGTTAGATAATAACGAGAATAAACGAGACACAAGAGACACGGATTTTTACGTGGAAACCCTTGCGGGAGAAAACTACGGACGCACGAAGGCGCAACCACTATGAGGAGTATTACAAGCACGAGACGACAGGTCGTCTGAGGTGCGACTACATGGGGTATATAAGAGGGCAATACATGAGAGTCCTTGGAGGACAAGTAAACGAGTTATACTCGTACGCGTCGACGTCAACGCAAAGACCCACACCGGTTGTACTACGTCTAGTTCAACACGGTATAATTTGGATCACAATTTAACAATCTCCACCTTGATCCAAATTTCCTCAGTAGTCGAAGAAAGTGAATAACTCCATCCAAATCAGTATAAACACCTTGTGCGTCAAAATCCATAGGACTAGTGAGAAATACCAACTAAGCTTGAGCAAAGCTCAAACTTATTGGTCGAAACTGGCTTTGTCATCGTATCAGCTGGATTATCATGAGTACTTATCTTGCATACCTTCAAATCGCCTTCTGCAACAACATCTCGAATATAATGAAATCTAACATCAACGTGCTTTGTCCTCTCATGATACATTGGATTTTTTGTAATATATATGGCACTTTGACTGTCACTAAATGCGGTAGGGCAAGATGAATCTCCACAAAGCTCAGCGTACAAACCTCTCAACCAGATAGCTTCTTTGCATGCCTTAGAAATAGCCATATACTCGGCATCAGTAGTGGAACAAACCACAATAGACTGTACAGTTGCTCTCCGACTCACAGCACAACCACCAATGATGAAAACATAACCTGTGAGTGATCTTCTCTTATCCAAATCACCAGCAAAATCAGAATCAACAAAACCAACAAGTCCATCTCCAGTTTTCCCAAACTGTAAATAAGCATTAGAAGTACCACGCAGGTATCTGAAAATCCACTGAACTGCTTTCCAATGCTCTTTTCCAGGATTAGCCATGTATCTACTGACAACACTCAATGCATATGATAAGTCAGGACGAGAACAAACCATGGCATACATAAGTGAACCAACTGCACTCGAATAAGGAACTCTAAACATGTACTCAATATTTGCATCTGACTTAGGACATAAAGCTGATGATAATTTGAAGTGTGCAGCTAACAAAGTACTCATCGGCTTGGCATTATGCATATTAAAACGATGAAGAATTTTATCAATATATCCCTTCTGACTTAGATACACTTTTCCAGACGGTCTATCTCTGGATATTTCCATGCCAAGTATTTTCTTTGCTGCACCCAAATCCTTCATCTCAAATTCATTACTCAATTGTTTCTTTAGTTCATTAATCTCTGACATACTCTTTGCAGCAATAAGCATATCATCAACATAAAGGAGCAAATAAATAGTTGAACCTTTGACAGTTTTCAAATAAACACAACTATCATAATTAGACCTTTTGAAACCTTGAGAGAGCATAAAGGTGTCAAATCTCTTGTACCACTGTCTAGGGGATTGCTTCAATCCATAAAGAGATTTCTTTAACTTACAGACAAGCTTTTCTTTTCCAGGAATAACAAAACCTTCAGGTTGTTCCATATAAATATCCTCTTCTAATTCTCCATGTAAAAATGCAGTTTTAACATCCAATTGTTCAAGCTCAAGATCATGCATGGCAACAATACTAAGTAAAGTGCGAATAGACCTATGCTTCACAACAGGAGAAAAGACTTCGTTATAGTCAATACCTGGAATCTGACTGTAACCTTTAGCAACTAACCTTGCTTTATATCTTGTCTCATCATTTGGAGAAACACCTTCTTTCCTTTTAAAAACCCACTTGCAACGAATATGTTTCTTCTCTCTAGGTAATTTTACTAAATCCCAAGTGCCATTCTTTCCAAGTGATTCCATCTCATCATGCATAGCGGTCATCCACTTATTACTATCACCAGAAATAATAGTCTCGAAATATGAAGAAGGCTCAGCATTACCTTCAATTTCTTCTGCAACAGATAAAGCAAAAGAAACAATATTGTACTCTTCAATTAACCTGTCAGGTTTATTAATACCCCGTCTAACTTTGTCACGTGCAAGATTCCAACTGAGTGGAACAATAGGCTGATTTGGAGTGAGAGTGACATGATCATCATTAACGACGGGTTCATCATGTGCATCAACAATTTTATTACGAGATGTATCACCTGAATCAATAACATGCTCCACCTGAACAGTAGGCTGCTGAATAGTAGGCTGTTGTTCACTCTCAACGGGAACATTAGTAGATGAAACATCATGTAACATAGTAGATTCGTTAAAGATAACATTTCTGCTAATAACAACCTTCTGGGTTTCAGGATTCCATAATTTAAAACCTTTAACACCAGACTTATAACCAAGAAAGATGCACTTAACAGCCCTAGGCTCCAATTTTCCATTATCAACATGAGCATAAGCAGTGCAACCAAAAACTCTCAACTGTGAATGGTCAGCAGGTGAACCAGACCATACCTCAATTGGAGTTTTCTTATTAAGAGCAACAGATGGTGAACGATTAATGAGATAACAAGCAGTGGAAGCGGCATCAGCCCAAAAACGCCTATGCAAACCTGCATTGGACAACATGCAACGAGCTCTGGAAATAATGGTCCTGTTCATGCGCTCAACAACACCGTTTTGTTGAGGAGTATAAGGAACGGTGTAATGTCTGACAATGCCTTCAGACTTGCAATAATTTTTAAATTGCTTAGAACAGAATTCCATACCATTATCAGTGCGAAGTATTTTTATCTTCTTTTCAGTTTGTCTCTCAATCATAATCTTCCACTCCTTAAAAGCTGAGAATGCTTCATATTTATGCTTCAAGAAATAAGGCTATACTTTTCTCGAATAATCATCAATAATAGTCAGCATGTAACTAGCACCACCTAGTGACTTTTTGCGAGATGATCCCCATAAATCAGAATGCACATAATCAAGAATACCTTCAGTTGTATGAGTCGAAGTGTTGAACTTCACCCTCTTGTGTTTGCCGAAGATACAATGCTCACAAAATTTCAATTTACCAGGTTCATATCCATCAAGAAGACCTCTCTTATTTAACTCTGCCAAACCAAGTTCATTCATATGTCCAAGACGCATATGCCAAAGGTTAGCAACATCACAATCAGAATTCTTTGAAATAACTGGAGTAGCGTTACCTGAAACGGTAGAACCTCGAAGGTAATAAAGACCATTGGTCGAACTTAAATCACCTTTCATCACAACAAGGGAACCTTTGGTGACTTTCAAAACACTATCTCCACCTGAATACTTGTATCCCTTTGCATCAAGGGCACTCATAGAAATAAGATTTCTCTTCATCTTCGGAATATACCGAACATCTGTCAAAGTTCTGATTATGCCATCAAACATCTTGATTCGAATAGAACATATGCCTTCAATCTTGCATGATGAATTATCAAAACCCAAAACGGAACCAGCAGCAGCAGTGGAATCAAAAGTATTAAACCAATCTCTATGTGGACACATATGAAAAGTGCATGCAGTGTCAAGTACCCACTCATCATTGGTCTCAGCACATCCAGCAATAACGACAAGAGCATCATCGGAACTATCATCACGAGCAACGTTAGCAGAATTTTCACCTTGTTTGTTACCTTTCCTTTTTTCCTTGTTCTGCAACTTGAAACACTCACAGATGTCATGCTCGTCTCTCTTGCAATACCTGCAATACTTCTTGTCTCTGGATTGCGACTGGCCCCTGTAGCCGTTCTTACTTTTGCCTCTGTTTCCATTATGTGAGTTCTTCTCTTTTGTCCTGCCATGAACAGATAATCCCTCGGCTTGGGATGAACTTGAATCATCATGAGGCACCATTAATTTCATCTTCTCCTTAGAGTTTAAAACTTCATAAACTTCATTAAGTGCGAGAGTATCACGACTATATAATATGGTGTCTCTAAAATTGGTATAAGAACTTGGCAGTGAACAAAGTAACATTAAAGCAGTATCTTCCTCTTCATACTTAACCTCCTTTGCAGCTAGATCAGATATGATCTCTTTAAATTCAGAAATATGATTCAAAACATTACCTCTCTCGGGTAACTTGTGCAGGAATAATTTTTGCTTCAGGTGCATCTTGCTGGTGAGATCTTTAATCATGCAAATCCCTTCCAGCTTTAACTATAGAGCGGCGGCAGTTTTCTCGCTCAAAACTTCCTGTAAAATATTATTATGCAAATGGAGTTGAATTTGTGACAAAGCCTTACAATCAATTCTTTTCTCCTCAACAGTTCAGTCCTCAATTCGGTTCTTCCCAAAATTATCCAATGCTACATCATAGTCGGCCTATGCCAACAACGCCCGCATCTTGACTTGCCATAGGGTAAACCTTGTGTCACAATCCAGCAGCGGAAAATCGTACTTCATGGATGCCATGAGTCGAACAAATCTGTGCACAAAGTAGTACAAGTCGGAGTAGAATAATTCTTGACAGAATTTAATATGCGGAGCAAACGGAGCAAGGAACAGTAGCACCTGGTGGCTTGTTCGATGGACGTAGCAGCCGGATGTTAGTACTTGATGGATCAAAACGTGTTCTGATTAGAGCTCACGTACTAGAAGTAGTACTAACGATGGATTGGTCTTCACGTGCGCAGCAAGATGACTGGATGGATTTGACTTGTGTGGGGTTGTATCTTTGCTTCTGTGGCCTTGAGACTCGGGAGCAGAGGCGGCCAAAATAAATCCCACAATACGCCAGCTGCCGGATTCGTCTCGATCTCGGCCTAGAGAAAAAAAAAGTCAGTCTCCGAACCTGACCTGGACACGGATGATAAGCCGTCGAATCCTGTCGAACTCGGCGGATCGCACGACGCTACGGCGGCGCACACGCTGCAACTCTAATCTGTCGATCTCAAATCTCGTCTCTGCAACCTCAGCTCTGTATACCACTTGTTAGATAATAACAAGAATAAACGAGACACGAATTTTTACATGAAAATTCTTGCGGGAGAAAACCACGGACGCACGAAGGCGCAACCACTATGAAAAGGAGTATTACAAGCACGAGACGACAAGTCCTCTGAGGTGCGACTACATAGGGTATATAAGAGGGCAATACACGAGAGTCCTTGAAGGACAAGTAAACGAGTTGTACTCGTACGCGTCGACGTCAACGCAAAGGCCCACACCGGTTGTACTACGTCTAGTCCAACACGGTATAATTTGGATCACAATTTAACACTACTTGATCAATTTGCGCCAGCTAGTCAAGATCACGTACCAATTACTAGTACTTACTGTGCAGGATCACAACCGTGTGGAACTGGGCGTGACGACGTCTATCTAGACGACATGTTCGCAGATCATTGTGCCGTCAGCTGCCACTATGAATCTGAATATGACATCTTTGGTGCCCGCCCGCTCACGGGCGATCCACTTCTGTGGGATGACATCCGCTCAGAGAACAGCGACGATTATGTTGTGCAGGAGGATGAAGAATTCGCTAAGCTTGCAGAGGTGGAGGCAAATTGCCCAGGTGATCCTTTCTCTTCCCACCACTACCAAAAATATACTATATACAAACAGTAATAGTACAGTTAATTCACTGCCATTGATGCTCCAAAATTCTTCAGGGAGGAACATCCCCTTGCAGCAAGCAAGGAAAATCGACAAGGCATGGATAAGGAGCATCGTGGAGCAGAACGAGAAATACGACGCGCGGTGCCAGGAGATTCTGCGCCAGGACGAGGGTGCTGATCTGCCTCCTGTTCCACTAGATGTGTTCCCTGAGGCAACAGGTTTATGCGTCCAAAGGGGTCGCTGCTACCACATTGAATACAGGACCCATGATACTTCCACCAGTAAGGCTGATTCCAGGCTAGCTAGTAGTGGTATTAATCTGCTCTTGATGCACGTACTTTGCTTACCAACTTACTCTTATTCTTAACATCTGCAGCTGATCCAGATCTTGGATATGCCGAACCAGAAATGATGCTACAGATATTCTTTTTGCGCTTATCAAGCTTCTCTGTGTCCTATTCCTGCCCCATCAGTGTATATGGAGTGTTCGCTGTTCGGGATGTGGTGGAGCCACTGCAGAACCATGTCTTCAACCGTTCCAGAGATGACCCTGTCACGGTTGACCAGGTAATCAAGGCTTGTTTGTTTTTAAAATGGAACAATCATGTTCAAGGGTCTTAAAGCCTATTTGCCATGGTTTCTAAACCGGTAAAGCTTTGGGTTCTTGCGGGTGCTAAAAAACTGGGGTCCATTATTGTACGCGAGTAGTTGTCATGCCGTGTGTGTGGTCACTTGTAACACCCTAAAACTCTTCTCTCTTATTTAATGAATGAGGCAAATTTTTTGCCTCCGTTTCGAAAAAAAAACCCCGGTAAAGCGACCTAAAGGGAGCACCACCCGCTCTAGCGATTAAGCGCCTAAAGCGGGCAAATTTCTAAGGCGCTGCCAGGGTGCCTTGTCGTTTAAGCAAGCGTCTGAAGCGGGACGCTTTATAAACAATGCTATTTGGTTCGCAGGATTTTAAAAACACGGGAATAGAAAAAAAATACTATAGGATTGATATATGTCATGGCATGTTGAATCATACATGAACCAAAAGCAAATAATCTGCAATACAAGCTGTTTGGCTGCGCCACATGAAAAACACAAGAATTTTTCATGAGGTTGGAGCCAATGGAAATTTTTCCTATAGTATTGCAAGCAATAGGCCACAGGAAAAATTCCTATGATTTCTATTCCCACAAACCAAAGATGCCACGTAGGGAAAATATCATAAGCAATGGAATCCTTCAGGTTTTGTATGAAATTCCTTTGAACCAAGCAGGCTCATGTGTTAAAGGTTTTCTCTATGGTCAGGTCCATGCAGTCAATCCTATGTTTTCAAGGGTCGACCCGTTATATACAATATTCTGTTAAGCATTCCTTTATCAGATGAACATGCTATTGAATATGGCTGTAATGGTTTGAAGATTTTGTGATACTTTGAGACTTTTCATAATATGGCTGCATGCATCGTTCCGATGCAGAGGCCCGGGGCAGACCTCCTTTACCAAAAAAAAAAGCATTCCTTTATCAGATGAACATGCTATTGAATCCCCAACATTTTATCTGACTAAGTGCGCATTTATTAATATGCAAATATAGAGCATTTTTTCTGTTTCTTTTTGTAATGCCTACTATATTTTAGTACACAAAGGCGTTACAAAGGCTATACATCCAATCGTGTGGTAGGGGAAAATGATTTGGTGCCCTACTGTTAATATCTCAGGAATAAGAGAGATAGTAATATATGTGAATCATTGCCGGCAAGATAAGCAACGGCAAAAGAAAGATAATGCGGTTAAGCTGATCATGAGCATGCCTTAAATTTTGAAATAAATGGGATATATATTTCAAACATAACTCCTTTTTTATGTAAACATGAGCCTGCATGTTTTGTTGAGTTTATTCCGTTGGTGCATATACTAATTTACATGCTTGAAAGTGGATTTTGCCTGTTGAGTTCCAACAAGTAGTTAAATTGCAGGATCCGTTTACCTTGCCACTCTGTAGCCCTCGTCGAGGAATGTACATACCATATGACCTAGTATTGCTAGAAGTTGATCTTTGGATAAAAAAGGAAGGGGATGGGTCAGCCGACCAAAAATTACTTTCTGCATACCTTGAGCTGGATGTCCGCACAGAAGGCGATGGGTTCATATATGGTTGTGTCCCTGCCTCCCTGGGGACAATGTCAGCTTGGAAATAGACTTTGCGTAGCTCACAAAGAGTGTTGAGGCAGTGATCGAGGTCTCTGCAGAGGTTAGTCATCATTGCCATGTGAGATTCGTTGCTTTCAGGAGTGCTATGCTAGAATGTTTGTGTTTTAGGAGTTGAATTTAAGTAGCAGTTGGATTTCCTTTTGTCCCTCGTGACAAAACAGGCTGAACTTTGGGTTTTAGCTTTTGTTTATGGCCCAGATATGCTGAACTGTGGCAGAAGTTTGAGATATGCATGACTCTGGAGTGGTCCAGAACTCCGGATAGGTCTGACTCGTACGTTAAACAGCTAGGAACCTGAAAATGTTGTATACTTTGTGTTTCTTGGAATTATTAATTTATTATTATATTTCGCTATTTAGGCTCTGTTTGGATCCTCGTTTTCCTTCCACTTGCCCCCGTAAAAATTACAGATCTCCGTCCGTCGTTTTGCTTTCCAGCCCGAAATAACTCTTGGCTGGTAAATTACACCCGGAAATTTAATACACGTGTATTAAATTACATCCATACCAAGCGCAGCCTTAGTTCGAGTGCATCATCTCGTGATAATTCTGAAGTCAACTCCACTTGGAGCACAGCGAAAAGCCTTACCTGATCATCCATCCACGACACTACTTCCTTCTGTGTCTTCTGACGCTCATCAGCCATCACCACTACGCAGCTGGAAACCAAACCTCTGGAGACGGAGGCAATTGTTCTAGATCAGTGTTGTTTGACGTGGTTGTGTACCTCTCTGGTCAATGTCGATCTATGGATGCTGATGAATTGAGGACACGCGAGGCCTTGAATCTTGATGGCTCCTTTGGTCTCTAATGATGTCTCTGAGTAGTCGGTTTTTTTTTTTCAAACTCGCAAATTATGAAGTGAAAACAGACAACCTTTCGCTTTACAAGCGTTGTGGTGGAGTGAGCGACGATATCGACGATCTTCAGGGACCGGGCTAATGGGCTATCCATAGAGCACCCCTGACAACGTCCTTGAACACTGCCAATGAATATCGCTCAACCGTGATGCCCCCACAAGCTTCCATACATAGTTGGTCTTCTTCGTCTTCCAACTTATCACTCATTAGCAGTCAACAAAAAGGTGGTTGATCGTGTATGTTGATCAAGCGTTTTAACCTTCGTCTGGGCCGCATTGAGTTTATTTATTGTTGTTGTTTTTGGTGATGAAAGGACTGAAGTCCCCTGTTTGTTTTGTTTTCCTTACCCGTTTTTCTTTGGGTGTTACTAGGTATGTGCCTGTGCGTTGTCACATGGGCCAAATTTTTTTAATGTATAAAGGCTAGGATTAGTTTGATTTTGGCGTCGTTATAATTTGGTAGTCTGCATGACTGGGTCATTCATGACAAATAAATTAATTTGATCGAGGAGCGTATGGGAAGGTTTGGTTGAAACTGGCGTGGAAATGAGTGGCGTAATTCCACGTCATTGCAAAAGATAAGTTAATTAAGGTGAAGTTGATGTAGTGCGGCAAAAGGTAATAAGTAAATTAATGTGATTGAGCAGCGTACAAGGAAGATGCGGTCAAATATAATGTGGTGGAAAAAATCGACTGAATGGAAAAAAGTCGATGGAGGGACGTGGTGCCAGGGGGAGAACCGGTTGCCAATGAATTCTGCCTGGCAAGAGAAGAAACACTACTTATTTTTTAAGCAGTAGAGATTATGAACCTAAATGGTTATGCAATGTGATTATGTTATAATATTTGGATATAACATTTCATGCATTTCAAGCATGCGGACCATACAATCACACCTTATAAGATCATATCCAATAATTCCTCGCTCTTGTTCGTTTGTTTGCATGGTGCCCCCCAAACCATCACTATAGACTCAATTCATGTTGAAGGTGAGTGAGGCAACAACACTTACCAAAGAGGAAATGTTGCAATTCTTAGATGGCTTCGAGCATTTGTAGTCGTAGGTGGACAACACCAACACCGCACAGAATTAAACAACTTAGCTCTCGTCGGTTCCTACATGGATATATCAGCTCGCTTTTATTCCTCCACCAGTCCCCCAGTGGTGACGTTGCCAAAGGAAAAATGGTGCTCAATGCCCTTCCGACACCCTATAAGGCCAACGCCGAGCCTAAGGAAGTGTTGCGCTGGATGCATCCTAAGCCAGGTTGGACGAAGCTAAATACGGACAGAAGCTTCATTCCGTCCACAGATATGGCAGGAGGTGGTATGATCCTACGGGATGCACATGGTGATATCATCTATAGCGCTTGTCGGGAAACCCGTACATGTGATAACGCGCTGGACGCCGAGCTAGCGGCGTGTCGGGAGGGGCTCGAGCTGGCCCTCCATCGAACGGTACTGCCCATTGTGGTCGAGCTGGATAGCGCGCACTGATCACAACACACTCCAAGTATCGATCAATACATCGCATGTTGCTTAAGGAGATTCAGAATTTGGCCTCAACTAAGGATAGGGAGATTTCTTTTACTCGTTGTTGCCAGTCGCGGAATAAAGTTAGTCATGAACTTGTCCCCGTACTGGATGGTTGCATTCGGGATTAGATTTTGTTGTAAACTTGGCATTGGCTGAGAAGCCTCCGTGAGTAATGAGAATCTTCTTTTCTCCTGCAAAAATAAAGTACTCCATCCGTCTCAAAATAATTGTCGTGGTTTTAGTTAAAAAAAACAATAATGTGAAACATTCGTGTATTGCAGTGAAAATGGATTGGAATTGCGTGTGAAATATAAGTGAAACGTCTCTGCAATGTTTCTAAAATTGCGTGAACTGAACGTGGGATACACCGAAACGGTGTGAAAATATATCCGAAATATATGTGGAATATAATGTTTTAGAGAAAAGGCATCAACCAAGCCTGGGACGGGGCTCTAGCCTAACCGGCTTTGAATTGGAATATTATATCGGGTTGAGTGAATTGCATCTCACGTTGTAAGTGTAATATATACAATGTGAGATCCCGGTGAAATCAAATCTCAGCTAATTCTTCAGAGTAAATCTGTTTTATACCCTGTTGGGTGGGTCACCAGGCCAGCACCCAAAACAAACAAGTCTAGTACTACTAGTACAACAATATGGAACAACTGTGTGGGGCTCAGGTCTCCCCGGCGCCACCTGTGTTGCAAACTGCTTATGTGTCGTGCCCTTTGGTTGTGCGTGATGTCAGCTTTGAGCTTGAGAGGGGAGCCGGGCTTCATGGTTGTTTCTCCTCTCGTGCAAGCACCAGCTCGCCGTTGCCAGGCTTTGAGGGACCGGACGCTAATGTGGTTGTTACTCCGGTGCTGCAGATCATGCCTGAGCTTCGGGACCTGTGTGGGGCTCCGGTTTTGCCTCTGTCCGTCGAACAACTGAAGGTCCCCCCCAGCGATCTCGATTGCGGATTTAGTGCCTGCATCACCTCGGGAGTCTAGCCAAATACTTGATGCCGAGGAGTGTGGTGATTTGGATGTTGTTGTCTCTCGCTCGTCTAAGTTCATTGGGTGTCAGGCGTCAGGCAACCTACCTCTCGGTGTCATAGAGCGTGGTGTTTCAGATGTTGCTGCCCTTCCCTCGTCTGCGACCATCGAGCAGGTGATGTCTGTGAGTGACACGACCACTGAGCCAAGTGTATTGCCACCTACTTCAGACCCAGATGCTTTCTTCGCGAAGGAACCTTGTGACTTGCTCGCCAGTGTGGAGACTGTTAGACCTGATTTGGGTAGGTCGATTGCTTGCCTCTTGACTGGGACGTCAATAAGAGGCAAACAAAAGAAGGTGGGCAAAGGAAAGAGTGGCGCCACAGGCAAGGCGTCTCTGACTGCTTGATGGATGACTTTCGATCTCTCGGCCCGTCCTTATGCCTTGTGTCTAGGTGTTTTTGTCGGCGGTCTCTTGGTGTAGTAGCAATGTCGGGTTATGTGGATGTTGTGTATTCGAAGAGACTGGCGGGGTCTCATGTACCGTTATGGGGTTTCTTGCAGTGTGAGCAGATAGTATGTGCTTCGTTTGTATTAGTTTTCGCCTGATTTTCTGTAAATTAATTGAGCAATTCTCTTCTTGTTAATTAATCGAGGAGGCAAAACTCCGTTTCGAGAAACAATATGGAACAGCTCGGGAATAAACAAATCAACGAGCCCAGTCCACAGTCTGTTTGTACAAACTTTAGATCTTGCGATCTTTTCATTTTTTTCAATTTCCCAATCGACTTCCGAGCCAAAATGAATGAGCATCCTCACACTTTCCATAAGGATTAAGGAGATTAAGCTTGACGGAGAGTCAAAATGGCTCCTCAGCAATCGATCAATCATATTCACAGCGGAAGATCGAAAACGAAGGCGGAAGAAGAGAGGCAAAAGAAGTGGAAAATCAGTCTAGTTGCTAGTCGGAGGGCTCCTCCGCTATGCTCTCGAGCCGCGGCCGCCACACGCCGGCGCGGGCGCTGCTGCTGCGCCGCCGCCGGTGGTCCGACTCCCGCTTCTCCGACAGGAGCTCCCGCAGGTAGTTGTCCTGCTCCGCCGTGCTCGCCGCGGCGGCCACCGCCGCGCCGCCCTTGCGGTGGCCGTGGCCGTGGCGCCTCTTCGTCTTGGACTGGCACTCGCCGTGGCCCTGCTGCTGCTGCTGCTGCTTGGGCCGCTTCAGCTCGGCCGCCGGCGCGGAGCACGCCGTGGGGATGAGGAAGTAGATGCGGCCGCGCCTGAGCTCGGAGTCGGGCGACACGATGACGATCCTCCTGGCGGCGCCGGCGGAGCCCGCGGCGGTGAGCGCGTGGCTGGGGTGCGCGGCCAGCACGTCGGAGGCGATGAGCGGGCAGGTGAACTCGTCGACGTGGCCGCTGAGGTGCACCACGCGGACGACGTCCAGCGCGCCGCAGGGGAGCATGCACGCCAGGCAGCACCGCAGGCTGTTCCCCATCGCCGCCTTCCTCTGCTCTTCGCCGGCGGCTGCTCTGCTCTGCTTGGTGCGTGCGTGCCGGGAGGGGAGGCGCGTGGTGGCTCTGTCTTGTTTGGCTCTGAGACAGCTATGATGATGAAGGGTGTGGCTTGGGTCGGCCCGGCATGCCTTGGGTATATATAGAGCTGTTTTGGAGTGGGGGGCATCTGCTTTGGTGCATGGTGTGCCCAAATGAGTAGGCAACGGGTACATGCATGGTTGCACATTCATCCTTCTTTTCTCTTGACAACTCACTGATCCTTCTTTTGACATGGAGATTATTTTTGTGGGGGTGGTTCTCTTTTTTAAATAATAAGAAATCCAGTAAAATGATACTACGCCTTCATATGTGTGTGATAATGATATCAGCAACATATGGTGCACCCGGGTTGAATGGAGGGGCAATAATATCAAAGAAAATTTTGTCATGTTTGAAAAGATATGCTCCATTTTTGCCATCATGGCACTCTCAATGCATTACTATATTAAAATATAGTATCTAAATACATGTTTAATTCCTACGGCATACTGCATTAATGGCCGCAAAAAAGGATATACCACACTAAGATATATTAATTCACTAGTTCAGGTGCATCGTATACATCATTTCAATTTAAAAAATATCAAAGAAATCCAAACAATTATGAAACCCTTTCGTGATGATCATGGTTGGGTGTTCTACTTATGTGTGAAGTTTTGTCAAGAAATAATTTGGGTGTTCTTCTAGGTAGATAAAAAGTTGCAGTTTCGACAAACATGAATTGTAACTTTCATATAGAACCGATTTTTTGTGCGCTGCGCACTGAAGGCCACAAGAAGTCATTTGTTCACAATATTTTACACTTGAGTACAACACTGTATCATATTCATTAAAAAAAATTTGGAATTGCTTGACATTTTGTCATTTTCTATATTTCTAAAATATTTTGTTCAGTTAGGGTGAGCCTAGACCTAAGGTTTCATTGTGTATTTTTGCTATATTTAAATACCTGTTTGGTTGTTTAATCCATATAATATAGTACAATAGTAAGGTATAATTCATTGTAGGAGCTATATATAAAATTATAAATACATATTCATTGGAGCAGAGCTATATCAAATGCATCAAAATATTTAGAATTTAGATATAGTCCTCCAAATAATTTTATCGTATTAAAAATATCTCATTTAATTTGTGTTTGTGAGAGGAAAAGTATGGGGTTGTCTTGGTTTTGGTGCTGTGATTATGAGATATATCTAGATTAAAATATGATAACTCTGCAAGATGAAGCACCGAGACTGCCCACGTCTCAACGTCCTGCATATCCAAAGTTTGTTGAAGCTTGCTCGCTCTTACAAAACTGCGCTATAACTTAACATTCATGAATGCTAAATGCTTTTACACAGAGACTAATCAACGTTTAGAAATTAGTGAGCAGACAGACAACTCTGGGTAGCCTTAGTTGGGCCGAAGTTACTCCACTTGAGTAGCTAATTAACCAAGCATGACGCAGGGTTTAACAAATGGAGATCATTGTGTCTTCCAATCGAGTAGTACATGTAGCAACATTTGGCCTCAGCCATATCCAGCACAAGCAGAGACAAAAAGGGACACCACGCAGCATGTTCATTGCACTTGCAGGTTTGCTCTTTGTTTAATCCTCTGCCTCAATGGCAGCATTTTCCTTATTGCACTTTCTAAGATGCCTTTTGGGGAATCTCTCACTGGTTTTCTTTTTCTTCAGGGTGATCCAGGAACCAAGACGGAAGGCAAAAGAATTATAATCTGCCTGAACTGAAATGATGCGAATTCGTTCGTGGGGGTCTCGCGAACCAGCTGCTGCTGCTACTCAAAACCTGGTTTCTCAAGCCCGGAAGGGAAGCTGCTGGGCAGCCTGCTGCCGCCTCCGGCCATCCGTCCGTTCGTCCAATGATGATGGGGAATAAATCTCGTGCTCATTATCTGTTATACGATTCTCGTGGCGAACATTCCCAGCGGCAGGAGGATGGCGCCGCATGAAGTCCGTGGCGTTCCTCCCTTTTGACGTACGATCCGCTCGGAAACTCGGTTGGAACTTCCCTTGATTTGTTGTCCGTCTAGAACGTGGCGAATTTGGCCCGTTTTTTGTGTCGTTTTCCGGTGTATAATATACTAGTATACTCCTCAAGAGGTTGCCTGAAATCCTTGAATTTCCCGGTCCAGAAAAACGTGTGGTCTTTCGGATGAAACGGAGTACTTGTAGTACGTACACTAGCTGCTAGTAGTACTCCAGACTGCTATACGCTATACGATACGATCGAATATACAGAGGTTGAAGAAGCTGAGCTTGTGCAGGCAGGCAGCAGCCATCATGTCATGTCATACCCCAGACCAGACTTCAAAAGCGGCAGCGAGCCAGGTAGGCCGCCCGCCCCAGGATCGGCGACCCGTCAAAAAGCCGAGTCAGGAAGCTGCCCGCCTGCGAGGAGACACCCGAACCGAAAGGCTGCAGGTGCCGCTGTGCCAGGCACACCGGCGCCGCCCACAGCCCGGAGCCCCCTCCCAGAGCACGACGCGTGCGCGCACGGCGACCACCCACCGGCTACGTACGGTGTATGTACACTACCGAACGAATACTGCTCCGATCCACTGATGGCGCGCACGCCTTCGTACGCTGCGGCATCATCGGCCCGCAGGCATCGCGACGCGACCGTCCAATTAAGCCTGGGACGTGCGCCGTACCTGAACTGAACTACAGTATCATCGGCAGCGGGTCGCGCGGTGTGCCGATGGACAGGAATTCGCGGTCGCGGACCGGCCAGCTCGGGATCGGGGGCGTGGGCGGCGCTTTTGGGCGCAGGCGCTTGGGGCGTCGGGTGGGAAAGGCTGGCGGTGCGCCCCGCGGACGGGACCCGTCACCGGCACCCATGCGCTGCATGCGACGACATGCACTCCGCGGGGAGATCGCATGCCGTTGCGGCTGTCGGCTTGGGCTCGCTGGCTATGCTACGCCTACGCTAACCCGTGACCAATCTATGCTTCTTGAAGCGGGACAGGATAGGCGCCTGCTGTGGCGTCCTTCTTCCTGTCCCCTCTCCATTTTTCGCTATGTGACCGACTGAGCGAACGCGCGCACTCACCGTTGCGTTTAGCACATTCCAGTGCGCAGCCACAAGTTTTCACCCCACGCCTCAACAAGGGGTATGTTGCAAAGCAAGCGAGCAACAACGTGCTTGTTGCAAACGTTGCGGCTGACTGGGTGGTAGAATGGACTTCGTTCATTTGCAATAAGGGACTGTTGCTAAGCAAGTAAGCATAACAGGGTGCTTGTTGCAAACGTTGCGGTTCACTCCGCGATTGATTGGACTTCAATCAATTGCAACAAGGGGTCTGTTGCAAAGAAAGCAAGCACAACATGATGGGTCAGACGGACGACTGTCTCACACACAATCCAATGGTTGCCGAGGTGGCCGATCCAATCTAGTCTTCATCCGACCGAGTGTAGTGCGGCCCATCTCGAAAAAGGTTAATGCTACATTAAATTCTTCAATAGAATTATTTCCTCTTTGGGATAAAATACAAATAATAGTATATTAGAGCATCTACAATCGGGCGCCTCACCCCCCCCCCTCCCTCCCAAAAAATGCCTGCGCAGACGCTCTGGTCATTGGTCGGTCAAAAAAACCGACACGCCTTAAACGGGTCTCAAACATCCGGGCTGACCGGCACCCCTCATGTCCAGCCCAAATGTACGGCAAATATGGGGATTGAAAGTGCTCGTGATCGACTAGAGGGGGGATGAATAGGCGATTTTTATGAAAGTCTTCAAAACATGTAAGTTTCGAAGACAAACAATAGAAATAAACCTATTACCATGCAGCGGAAGGTATTACTACACTAGGCAAACCATAGTCAAGTATTCAATGAAGTGAAAGCACAATGACTAATAGCAGCTAGGCAGTAAGGATCAGGTAGGAAGATATTGTGAAGCCAATCAGAACAAGTAATCACTCAATGAAACCGAATGGTGATGCAATCGCACAATGACTTCACAAGGACCAACAGTAAGTAAAGGGAAGGGAAGGATGAAACCAGTGACTCGTTGAAGACAATGATTTGTTGGACCAGTTCTAGTTGTTGTGACAACTGTACGTCTGGTTAGGGCGGCTAGATATTTAAACCTGAGGACACACAGTCCCGGACACCCAGTCCTGAACACGCAGTTCAGAACCCTTAGTCCTCACCGTATTCCCCTTGAGCTAAGATCACGCAGACCTCGCCCAATCACTCTGGTAAGTCTTCAAGGTAGACTCCCAAACCTTCACAGACTTCGTTCACCGGCGATCCACAATGACTCTTGAATGCTCAGAACGCGACGCCTAACCGGTTGGAGGATTCACAGTCCTCAAGTGTAATAAGTCTTCAGATCACACAGACAAGAAGACTTAAGTGATGCCTAACACTCTTTGGCTCTAGGTGGTTAGGACTTTATCCTCGCAAGGAATTCTCTCTCAAATGCTTCGAGGTGGGTTGCTCTCAAACGACAACAGCCATACTTTAACTCTGAGCAGCCAACCGTTTATGGTTGTAGGGGTGGGCTATTTATAGCCACTAGGCAACCCGACCTGATTTGTCCGAAATGACCCTGGGTCACTAAGGAACTAACACGTGTTCCAACGGTCAGATTTTAAACACACACGGCAACTTTACTTGGGCTACAAGCAAAGCTGACTTGTCCAACTCTGGACAAGATTCGCTCTCATAGTCTTCACTCGAAGACATAGGATTTTGGTTAAGCATCACTTCAGTCATTCTGACTGGTTCTCTTGGACCCCACTTAATAGTACGGTGGTTCCTATGACTTACCAAAGAAGAAAAAGAACTACGAAAGATCTAAGTCTTCGAGCTCCATAGTCTTCATGCGATGTCTTCTCTTGTCATAGTCTTCAATGTGAATATCTTCACATACCACCTTTGACTTCAATGTATTCATACATTTTTAGGGGTCATCTCTGGTAGGAAAACCGAATCAATGAGGGACTTCTACCTGTGTTATCCTGCAATTCTCACAAACACATTAGTCCCTCAACTAGGTTTGTCGTCAATACTCCAGAACCAACTAGGGGTGGCACTAGATGCACTTACAATCTCCCCATTTTTGGTGATTGATGACAAACTGGTTGAAGTTTTCAAAGGGGAATATAGTATGTGAAATTGTAAAGGATAAGGAATTGTCTTCATAAGTTGTAAGGGCTCCCCCTGAAGATGTGCATATAAGTAATTTGCTTTTGGAATGCAAATGCACATGGCAGGTTGTACTTGTGGAGATCCTCTTCAACTTATGATGACAATTCATCATGCATGAAAAGTATGTGAAGATAATGACATGCATAATGGAAAATGGACGTCTGCAAAATGATATAAGTGCGGAATTTATCGTCGCACATGCGGAATTTATCATCGCATCACAAAGTAGCAAACGAGTAGCAGACGACCATCGAGTTTAAGTGTTACAACTCAAAGAACCAAATGTATCAAAACGAGAGTTGCAAACACTAGACAAAACATAAAGTAACCGCCCACATGGACCCGCTTGAAGACTATCACACTCATATGCTTCTCCCCCTTTTGTCAGTAAGGACCAAAAAGGTTTGAAGACATAGAGCATCTACTTGTTCCCATGAGGAGTAGGTGAAGTAGCAAGGTCTTCGGTGTTGTTAGGCGGTGCAGACGAGCTCGGGGCAATGTCGACGCGTGCTGAAGGAGGGGGCGGTGAAGTAGCATCGTCTTCGTCCTCGATCACTCTGGCATTCACAGTTGCCGCAAAGGAAGAGAACTCAGAGTCTTCAAGTGAGGGAGTTCGTCGCAGCACAGCCCTTCGGGGAGGTGTGGAGTCAAACTTGAAACGTCCAGAGAAGCCATCCTCTTGAAGATCATCCTCAGAGCACATAAGCGTCAGCCCTTTCCATGTACGCCGACAAGTTTCATGGGCAACAAAGGCATTCTTGGTGGCAAGGTTGCGAATGCGGTTGACATCCACCAAGAGGCTGTGCATTTGGCGCTTCAGCCAGTCATGATGCCTATCCTGTTTCTGATGAAGAGCAACCAGAATCTCTCGGTCATTGAGAACACGAGATCGCTTCTTGGGTCGTTGGGCAATAGTGCTTTCAGTGGCTTCAGTAAGGGCACGGTGAGGTGCACGTGTAGTACCAGCCAGAGGATAAACACGAATGACTGCTTCAACTCCTTCAATGTTCTAAGTGAAACTTT
The DNA here is from genome assembly GCF_018294505.1 of Triticum aestivum. NCBI lineage: Eukaryota > Viridiplantae > Streptophyta > Magnoliopsida > Poales > Poaceae > Triticum > Triticum aestivum. The sequence goes on along the minus strand of NC_057794.1, from coordinate 494,795,430 downwards.
GATGCTCCGCAGTCTGAAGACTAAGAGGCTCCTTGGCAGGCTCTGGATAGAGGGCTTCAACGGACATATCCACGTCAGGCATAAAGATCCGATGATTGCGAGCAGAGGGCTGATATGAGATAGCTGAGTGGAGTTAGATCAGCCTCATTATCCATGGAGCGTAGAACTTCAAGTCAAAGAGATCAGATCCTGAAGCAGCAAGTTGACAGATGAAGAAGTCTTGTGCATTGAAGCATTTGCCGTGAAGAATATAGAAGACCAAAGTCTTCATTGCACCTTCCAGCTTTGCATATGGGGAATGTCCTTTGATGGGCCAGAGAGTTCGCCTTAAAATGTGATAGATGGTCCTTGGCAGATACTCCAGGTCTTCAACAAGGAACTCCGTAGGATATGCAACGTCTTGTGGCAAAGGCTTCATCATACTGAGCATCTGACTCATGTTCGGTTCAGGCTTCTGAAAGATGCTCTCCATAGCTTCATGTGAAGTTGACATCCGGGTTCATAGAGATCTCCAGGAGTGGGCAGACCAGTGAGCTCAATGATATCAAAGGCTTTGGCTTTGTGATGAACATTTCCTGTCATCCACTCAAGGACCCAAGTCTTCGGATCTCTGTTGTAACCACGTATGTGAAGTGTGGCAAAAATTGGAGCAGCAACTCTTCGTTCCAGTGCTGTTGGTCAGTGACGAAAGGCAACAATCCAACCTCTTTGAAGCAGTCTAGAGCTTCTTCCAAGCAGGGCAGACCAGCTATTGCTTTGGTGTCAAGACGCATATGTGGGAAGATACGACCTTGATTGTACAGAATGCAGGAGTAATAGCTTCGCTGCGTATAGCTCCAGAACCGATCAGAAGATATTCGTTCCCTTGAGTAGGGGTTCTTGGAGCTATTGAAGAAGGTGTTGTCTGCTTTGAAGTTGTTGACATTGAAGGATCCAGGTGCTGATGCAGGACCTGGAAACCTGGGCAACCTTGGCATTGGCTTCTGTACCCGAGGCCTATGCTCAATGTGATAGTCAAACTGAGGACCAGCAGCAGGCGCAGGAATAGAAGCAGTAGCATCATTGGCTTCGCTGACTTCTGGTTCTTGGGTTGGTGTAGGCTCCACATTTGCTTCAGCCATGACAGCGTCAGTGGCTTCACTGGTGTTGGTGGTGGCAGCCTCAAGATTTTCTACCTCCACTTGATAAGCTGGAGGGTCGGGCACAGACACGTTCTCCTCGAGAACAGCTTCGTCAGTAGTTGGGGGAGTGGGGACACATTCTTCTTCTTGGGTGTCATCGGCTGATACAGCCGGAATGTCTTCAGCGGCTTTAGCTTCAGATTCGGAGACTGGAGGCCTTGGTCCTTTGCGAAGCCTGCGTAACGCTGGCAACGCCTTTGGAGATGGAGTTGGCTGGGCCTCAAAGTCATCTTCTTCTTCTTGCCGGGGTGGTGTGACTTGTTGTTGTGGGTGATCAGCCCATGATGCATCCTGAGCAATTGGCGTGAGAGGACGACCAATACTGATGAGTTCGCCGTGCATAAGCACATGCGATGATACCTGTTGGTGCTCGATCTGAGGAAGAACTGCATCATCTTCAACATGGTCATGGTGACCAATGTCTTCAACAGCGGTGGGATCAACTGCTGGAATGTCTTCAGCTTCATGAGCCTCTGTGAAAGCAGGCTCATGGACAGTCAGTTGGCGCTCTTGATGTTCAGCGGCAGGGCGAACCATGGAGATAGGTTCAACAATTAAGGGCTCTCTGGGAGCAGCCCGTTCCTTCTTGGTCTTCCGCTTCTTCTTGGAGGGAGCAGAAGCAGAGGCTTCAGGATGTTTCCTCTTTTTGGCTTCAGCCTCAGCAGTCCTCGTCTTCTTCAGTTCTGAAGCGGTAGACCTGGCTTTTGGCTTCGAGCCAGTCATGCTGGTTGGGAAGACAATGAGATGTGCTTCCTGCCTTGGTGTGTCGGGTTCGGCCATAGCGGGCTTCTTCTTCTGCTGCTTTGCAGCCATCCTGGGGTTGATGCCAGGACGCCCAAGGGCCTTGCGCTTCTCAGCCTCATTGTAGGCTTGCACACACTTGTCAGCCAGGCTCTTCATGCGCTCACGAGAACCTTGACCTTCTTCACGCTTCTTGAGAAAGGCTTCTTTGAGCTCGTGCAACATGATCTTGAAGTTCTTGACCTCTTGCACACTGAGTTTGGCCATATGCTTCTTGAACTGAGCTTTCTCAAAGTTAATCTTCTGCTTCAGTTCAACGATGCGCTGGGCTATAGCTAACTCTGAAGCAATGGCGCCATGGAAGGCAACACTAAGGCCAATGGGAAGTTGCAGATCTTCAAAGCTGAGGTTGGGCGTGTCAAACCACTCATCGATGAAGTCGTGGATGATTGCCACATCAAAGAGAGGCAAATTGTTGAAGATTTCTGCTTCTACTTTTCTCTTGATCAGTTGCTCAAGAGCGTCATCTGCAAGATCTTCATCACTGGACAGATCAATGGCATTGTTGCGCAGAATAGCAGCAGCAGTCAGTTCTTGGCTGGTGTGTGGCAGAGGCATCTTGACTTTCTGGGGCTTGGAGATGCGTGACAGATCTTCACACTGCACACTGTCTTCAGGAGATGCAGTAGCCAGTGGCTTCGCCCATGAGATTTTTGGTGCTGAGGCAGGCTTTGAAGCTTTAGGCTGCTTCAGTTTCTTTGGCTTCGCCGCTGCAGGCGCTTCATCTGATTCAGCGTCATCTGCAGGCTCATCCACGGTTGTCCCTTGAACCACAATATGAGTGATGAGACCTTCCAGGTTGTAGAAGGGCCCAACAAGATTGGGTTCTGAAAGTGCGTTATATCTACTAGAGGGGGGTGAATAGGCGATTTTTATGAAAGTCTTCAAAATGTGGAAGTTATGAAGACAAACGACCGAAATAAACCTATTACCCTGCAGCGGAAGGTAGACTACACTAGGCAAGCCATAGTCAAGTATTCAATAGAGTGAAAGCACAATGACTAAGAGCAGCAATGTAGTAAGGATCAAGTAGGAAGAAATTATGAAGCCAAACAGAACACGCAGTCACTCAGTGAAGATAAAAGATAATGCACTCATACAATGTCTTCACAAGGAGTAACAGTACGTAAAGAGAAGAGAAGGATGAAACCAGTGACTTGTTGAAGACAATGATGTGTTGGACCAGTTCTAGTTGCTGTGACAACTGTACGTTTGGTTAGGGCGGCTAGGTATTTAAACCTGAGGATACACAGTCCCGGACACCCAGTCCTGAACACGCAGCTCAGGACACCCAATCCTCACCGTATTCCCCTTGAGCTAAGGTCACACAGACCTCGCCCAATCACTCTGGTAAGTCTTCAAGGTAGACTCCCAAACCTTCACAGACTTCGTTCACCGGCGATCCATAATGTCTCTTGGATGCTCAGAACGCGATGCCTAACCGGCTGGAGGATGCACAGTCCTCAAGTGTAATAAGTCTTCAGATCACACAGACAAGAAGACTTAAGTGATGCCTAATTCTCTTTGGCTCTGGGTGGTTAGGGCTTTATCCTCGCAAGGAATTCTCTCTCAAATGCTTCGAGGTGGGTTGCTCTCAAACGACAGAAGTCGTACACTAACTCTGAGCAGCCAACCGTTTATGGTTGTAGGGGGTGGGCTATTTATAGCCACAAGGCAACCCGACCTGATTTGTCCGAAATGACCCTGGGTCACTAAGGAACTGACACATGTTCCAACGGTCAGATTTCAAACTCACACGGCAACTTTACTTGGGCTGCAAGCAAAGCTGACTTGTCCGACTCTGGACAAGATTCGCTCTCATAGTCTTCACTCGAAGACATAGGTTTTGGTTAGGCATCACTTCAGTCATTCTGACTGGTTCTCTTGGACCCCACTTAACAGTACGGTGGTTCCTATGACTCAACAAAGAAGAAAAAGAACTACGAAAGATCTAAGTCTTCGAGCTCCATAGGCTTCATGCGATGTCTTCTCTTGTCATAGTCTTCAATGTGAATATCTTCATATACCACCTTTGACTTCAATGTCTTCATACATTTTTAGGGGTCATCTCTGGTAGGAAAACCGAATCAATGAGGGACTTCTACCTGTGTTATCCTGCAATTCTCACAAACACATTAGTCCCTCAACTAGGTTTGTCGTCAATACTCCAAAACCAACTAGGGGTGGCACTAGATGCACTTACAATCTCCCCCTTTTTGGTGATTGATGACAAACTAGTTGAAGTTTTCAACGGGGAATATAATATGTGAAATTGTAAAGGATAAGGAATTGTCTTCATAAGTTGCAAGGGCTCCCCCTGAAGATGTGCATATAAGTAATTTGCTTTTGGAATGCAAATGCACATGGCAGGTTGTGCTTGTGGAGATCCTCTTCAACTTATGATGACAATCCACTATGCATGTGAAGGTATGTGAAGATAATGATATGCATAATGGAAAATGGACGTCTTCAAAATGATCTAAGTGCGGAATTTATCGTCGCATCACAAGGTGGCAAATAAGTAGCAGACGACCATCGAGTTTTAAGTGTTACAACTCAAAGAACCAAATCTATCAAAATGAGAGTTGTAAACACAAAGCAAAATATAAAGCACCCGCCCATATGGACCCGCTTGAAGACTATCAAACTCGTATGCTTCTCCCCCTTTTGTCAGTAAGGACCAAAAAGGTTCGAAGACATAGAGCATCTACTCGTGCCCATGAAGAGTAGGTGATGCAGCAGGGTCGTCGGTGGTGTTTGGCGGTGCAGAAGAGCTTGGAGCAGTGTCGAAGCGTGCTGAAGGAGGCGGCGATGAAGTAGCATCATCGTCATCCTCGATCACTCTGGCATTTACAGTTGCAGCAGAGGAAGAGAACTCGGAGTCTTCAAGAGATGGAGTTCGTCGCAGCACTGCCCTTCGAGGAGGTGTGGAGTCAAACTTGAAGCGCTTAGTGAAGCCATCCTCTTGAAGATCATCTTCAGAACACATCAGTGTCAGCCCTTTCCATGTGCGGCGAGAAGTTTCATGGGCAACAAAAGCATTCTTGGTGGCAAGATTGCGAATGCGATTAACATCCACCAAGAGGCTTTGCATTTGACGCTTCAGCCAGTCATGATGCCTATCCTGTTTCTGATGAAGAGCCACAAGAAGCTCTCGGTCATTGAGAACACGAGTGCGCTTCTTGGGTCGTGGAGCAGTTGTACTGTCAGTGGCTTCAGTGAGAGCAGGATGCGGTGCACGTGTAGTGCCAGCCAAAGGATACACACGAGCGACTGCTTCAACTCCTTCAATGTTCTGAGAAAAACTCTGATGCTCTGCATTCTGAAGACTTAGGGGTTCCTTGGCAGGCTCAGGATAGATGGCTTCAATAGACATATCCACATCAGGCAGAAAAATCCGATGATTGCGAGCAGATGGCTGATATGAGACAGTGGAGTGAAGTTTGATCAGCCGCATGACCCATGGGGCGTAGAACTTCAAGCCAAACAGATCAGAGCCTGATGCAGCAAGTTGGCGAATGAAGAAGTCCTGTGCATTGAAGCATTTTCCATGAAGAATATAGAAGACCAAAGTCTTCATTGCACCTTCAAGCTTGGCATGTGGAGAGTGCCCTTTGATGGGCCAGAGAGTTCGCCTTATGATGTGATAAATAGTCCTTGGCAGATACTCTAGGTCTTCAACAAAGAACACTTTGGGATATGCAGCATCTTGGGGTAATGGCTTCATCATACTGAGCATCTGACTCATGTTAGGTTCAGGCTTCTGAAAGATGCTCTCCACAGCTTCACTGTGAAGTTGACAGCCAGATTCGTAGAGATCTCCGGGAGTGGGCAGACCAGTGAGCTCAATGATGTCAAAGGCTTTGGCTTCGTGATGAACGTTTCCTGTCATCCACTCCAGGACCCAAGTCTTCGGATCTCTGTTATACCCGCGGATGTGAAGTGTGGCATAGAATTGGAGCAGCAACTCTTCATTCCAATGCTCTTGGTCAGTGACGAATGGCAGCAATCCAACTTCTTTGAAGCAATCCAGAGCTTCTTCCAGACAGGGCAGACCAGCTATAGCTTCAATGTCAAGACGCTTGTGGGGGAAGATGCGACCTTGATTGTATAGAATGCAGGAGTAATAGCTTCGCTGCGGATAGCTCCAGAACCGATCAGATGATATCCTTTCCCTTGAGTAGGGGTTCCTGGAGCTATTGAAGAATGTGTTGTCTGCTCTGAAGCCATTGATATTGAAGGATCCAGGTGCTGATGCAGGACCTGGGAACCTGGGCAATCTTGGGATTGGCTTCTGTACCTGAGGCCTGTGCTCAACATGATAGTCGAACTGGGGACCGGCAGCAGGTGCAGGAACAGAAGCAGTGGGATCAGTGGCTTCGCTGACTTCTGATGCTTTTGTTGGGGAGGGCTCCACATTAGCTTCAGCCATGACAGCGTCAGTGGCTTCATTGGTGGTGGTGGTGGCAGCCTCAAGATTTTCAACCTCCACTTGACGAGCTGGAGGGTCGGTCACAATCACGTTCTCCTCGAGAACCGCTTCTTGGTGGGACAGGGGAGTAGCAGCTTGTGGGACTTCTTCTTCATCGGCTGATGCAGCCGGAATGTCTTCAGCAGTTTCAGCTTCAGACGCAGAGACTGGAGGCCTAGGTCCTTTGCGAAGCCTGCGCAACGCAGGCGACGCCTGTGTAGTTGGAGTTGGCTGGGCCTCAAAGTCTTCTTCCTCTTGTGGGCGATCAGCCCATGAAGCATCCTGAGCGATTGGCGTCAGAGGACGACCAATGCTGATGAGTTCGCTGTTCTCGAGCTGAGGAAGGACTGCACCATCTTCTACATGGTCATGTTGACCAATGTCTTCAGCAGCGATGGGATCAGCTGCTGGAAAGTCTTCAGCTTCATGAGCCTCTGTGAAAGCAGGCTCATGGATTGTCAGTTGGCGTTCAGCGTCAGGACGAACCATGGAAATGGGTTCAACTATCAAAGGCTCTGTGGGAGCAGCCCGATCTTTCTTGGTCTTCCTCTTCTTCTTGGAGGGGGCAGTAGGAGAGGCTTCAGGATGTTTCCTCTTCCTGGCTTCAGCCTCAGCAGTCCTCGTCTTCTTGAGCTCTGAAGCGGTTGACCGGCTTTTTGGCTTCGAGCCAGTCATTCTAGTTGGGAAGACAATGGGATCTGCTTCCTGCCTTGGTGCGTCAGGTTCAGCCGTAGCGGGCTTCTTCATCTTCTTTGCTGCCATCCTGGGGTCGATGCCAGGACGCCCAAGGGCCTTGCGCTTCTCAGCCTCATTGTAGGCCTGCACACATTTGTCAGCCAGAACCTTCATGCGCTCACAAGAACCCTGAGCTTCTGCACGTTTCTTGAGAAAGGCTTCCTTGAGCTCGTGCAGCATAATCTTGAAGTTCTTCACCTCTTGAATGCTGAGCTTGGCCATATGCTTCTTGAACTGAGCCTTTTCATAGTCAATCTTTTGCTTCAGTTCAACAATGCACTGGGCGATAGCTAACTCTGAAGCAATGGCGCCATGGAAGGCGACGCTGAGGCCAATGGGTAGTTGCAGATCTTCGAAACTGATGTTTGGCATGTCAAACCATTCATCAGTGAAGTTGTGGGTGATTGTTACATCAAAGAGAGGCAGATCATTGAAGATTTCTGCTTCTTCTTTGCTCTTGATGAGTTGCTCAAGAGCGTCATCTGCAAGATCTTCATCACTTGACAGATCAATGGCATCATTGCGCAGAATGGCAGCAGCTGTTAGCTCTTGGCCGGTGTGTGGCAGAGGCATCTTGACCTTCTGGGGCTTGGAGATGCGTGACAAATCTTCAGACTGCACACTGTCTTCAGGAGGTATAGTTGCCAGTGGCTTCGCCCGTGAGAGTTTTGGAGCAGAGGCAGGCTTTGAAGCTTTTGGCTGCTTCTTTGGCTTCGGTGCTGCAGGCGCTTCATCTGATTCAGCGTCATCTGCGGGCTCGTTCACGGCAGTCCCTTGAACCAAGATATGGGTGATGAGACCTTCAAGGTTGTAGAAAGGACCGACGACATTGGGTTCTGCATCACGTGTGCCGTCAGCCCTTGGAGCAGAAGGACCAGGGTTGAAGTCTAGTCCCAATGTCTTCTTGTTCTGCTTTGCTGAGTTCTGGGCAAACTGGAAGTTGCGCTTGAACAGAATGTCGTCACGACACCATAGCAGGGACGATGGGTCAGCATCCGCAGGTTGTGGTCCACGGACCATGCAGGGATAGAAGCCTTGTTCAATGGCTTCATTTCTGGTCCTGGGTTGAAGATTTTTGTAGAGGATGTCTCCCCATGGTCGCTTGATGGCATTCTTTTCAGCATATTCCTTGGTCACAAATCTGTACTTGAACCACTGTTCTGCCCAATAGCGTCGAATCCATTGGATTCGTGTCTTGCGCTGATTGTAATCCTCTTCAGGATCTGTCTTGTACAGCTCTGAGAGGTCATCGGGCAGATCTCTTGATGTTTCTCCTCGACGCTTTCTGCCACCCTTCCTTGCTGATTTTTCTGAAGCCATGAACCTTAATCTGAAAGGCTTCAATACGTTCAGAGGCTTCAAAGGTTTTCGCTTGCTGGACAAACAGGAACTGGCTTCGGGAGAATTTATGTGATGCTGTAAGAATTCTGCAAATGAATGCAGACTATGAGAACCAAAGGATTCTCCCACGGACATGTACCTGTGACAGCATTAAGGTGCGAGGGAAGGGGAAGAGGTCATATGCATTCTCAGAAGATTTTGAAGATAAATCAGTTTAGAAGACATTGACCTCATCGTGCGAAGACATTCACTCATAGATAAGGAGTTGGTTCCAGATTTGTACGAATCCACGGATCAGTACAAGTGAGGAATCTAACTACTTTGTGAAGCATAAGTGAATATACTAGGCATGTTATGAGATGCAGTATGAAAGGGATCCAACTTGTGTGAATAGAAACTGCTTGTGGTAGAAAGTGATAAAGCTATAGGATCAAAGGGGGCCGTAAAAAGGAGGTTTTATTTACCACACGAAGAACTGCTAGACGGAGTGGAAGAGGAGGCCGAGCAGTTCGATCTTCCGTGCCCTAACTTGGCGACGGAGGACACCTACGGCGACGGCAGAGAGGACGATGTCCGCGGTCGGCGTGAAGACGGCGTCGGAGAGGTTGCGGCAGCGAAGCGCTTCGTCGCCGGTGTCGTCGAGTGCTAGCGGTGGCGCTAGGGTTCGTGCGAGAGTGGAAGAAGAGATAATGACTGTGGTGAGGCGTGTATTTATAGGTACAGGGGCGGCACTGCGTTATTACACAGGTGCCCCTGGCGATTCACATCTGATGGGCACGTGGCCGTCATGCAGCATATCGGGGGTTGTTCCATGTCCCATGCACGCCTGGATTGTCGGGTGGTCGTTCCCACTTCTCCGGGTTTCAGGTGAAGGAATGAGCATTGAAAACGGACTTAATGGTTGTCTCTGTATCTTCTGCTGACAAGGACGCAGAGAAGACATTCGACAGTTTCAATAGAATGCATATGATTTGGAGAGATAGAGTTTGAGATAGAAAGCATAGAGAGGTTAGGGTCCGATCACATTCACTTAGTTCAAAAGATTCAACAAGAAGACATAGCTATAAGTGAATGCTGTAGAGGACAGAACACTAGTATATGTATATATATAATCAACATAGTGAAGATAATCATGAAGACATGTTGAGATTGAAGCCAAACCAAATGTGAAGACATAGCTAATGTAACACCATGAGTGAAGCACTTCAAACAGAAAGTTTGGTGGTGGCTTTACCCACCGTATAGGAAGTATTAGACCCAGACACGGCGCACAATTATCGTGGCGCTCCGAAGTCAAATTCCACATTAATGTATTCACACTTAGAATGTATGTCTTCATTGATTGAAGATATACTTTTCTTCGTGTGTTGCACATCTAAGTCATCAATATGCATAAGTGTTAGGATGTGTGCCTAATCACAGGACATTTGAGGATTCCAAGATATTTAGCTCACACCGTAACTTGCAAAATCTCTTCTCATCCAAGGGCTTGGTGAAGATATCTGCCAATTGCTCTTCAGTGTTGACGTGTATGATATCAATATCTTCCTTCACAACATGATCTCTGAGAAAGTGATGACGAATTTCAATGTGCTTTGTCTTCGAGTGCTGAACTGGGTTGTTGGCAATCTTGATGGCGCTTTCGTTGTCGCAGTAGAGTGGCACTTGCTTCAGATGAATGCCATAGTCCTTGAGTGTTTGCTTCATCCACAGAAGCTGAGCGCAGCAAGATCCAGCAGCAATGTATTCAGATTCAGCAGTGGAGAGAGATACACAGTTCTGCTTCTTTGAAGACCAACATACAAGTGATCGTCCCAGAAAATGACATGTGCCTGATGTAGACTTGCGATCCACCTTGTCACCAGCATAATCAGCATCCGAGAATCCAACCAGATCAAACTCTGAGCCCTTTGGATACCATAATCCTAGAGTTGGGGTGTGAGCCAAATATCGAAGAATTCGCTTCACAGCTAAGTGATGCGACTCCTTTGGTGCCGCTTGGAATCGAGCACACATGCAAACACTAAGCATAATATCTGGCCTAGATGCACATAGATAAAGTAAAGAACCAATCATGGAGCGGTATACCTTTTGATCGAACTCTTTACCATTGTCGTCGGGACCCAGATGATGTTTGGCTGGCATTGGCGTCGTGAAGCCTTTGCAGTCTTGCATACCAAACTTCTTCAGGCAATCTTTGACATACTTCTCTTGAGATATGAAGATGCCGTTGCGTTGCTGTCGTATTTGGAGATCGAGGAAGAACTTCAGCTCTCCCATCATGGACATCTGATATTGCTCTTGCATCATATATCCAAACTCTTCACTGTACTTCTGATGGGTGCAGCCGAAGATAATGTCATCCACATATATTTGGCACACAAACAGTTCACCATCATATGTCTTCTTGAAGAGAGTGGGGTCGAGGGAACCAGGTGTGAAGCCTTTGCTCTTCAGGAAGTATTTGAGTGTGTCATACCAAGCCCGAGGGGCTTGTTTGAGGCCATACAGTGCCTTGTTGAGCTTGTATACCATGTCAGGATGTTTTGGATCTTCAAAGCCAGGCGGTTGTGCAACATACACTTCTTCTTCAATCTTGCCATTGCGAAAAGCACTCTTCACATCCATTTGATATAGAAGTATGTTATGATGATTTGCATAGGCCAGCAGTATGCGTATGGCTTCAAGTCGAGCCACAAGAGCAAATGTTTCATCAAAGTCAATGCCTTCCACTTGAGTATATCCTTGAGCAACGAGGCGAGCTTTGTTTCTGAGAACTTGACCATGCTCATCTTGCTTGTTGCGGTATATCCATTTGGTGCCAATTATGTTGTGCTTCCGAGGATCAGGATGCTTAACCAGTTCCCATACATTATTCAGCTCAAACTGTTGAAGCTCTTCTTGCATAGCTTGAATCCATTCAGGTTCCATGAAGGCTTCTTCAACTTTCTTGGGTTCTGTTATTGAGACGAATGCGAAGTACCCACAGAAATTTGCCAGCTGAGTCGCCCTTGAATGAGTAAGCAGACCAGGTGCATTGATGCTATCAATTATTCTCTCAATCTGCACTTCATTGGCAACACGAGGATGTATAGGGCGAAGATTTTGCTCTTGCTGATCATTGTCATTGTTAGTGGGATTGTCTTCAGACTGAGCATTGTCTTCAGGTTGATCAAGTGCAGAGATGATAAGTTCCTCTTCAGGTTGAGCTTCAGAGGGTATGATTTCTCCAATTCCCATTAGCTTGGTTGATTCGCTGGATGGAACTTCATCTAGCACATTTGGCAGGTGCTCTCTTTGTGAATCGTTAGTCTCATCAAATCGCACATCCACTGTTTCAACCACTTTATAGAGAAAGAGATTGAAGACTCTGTAGGAGTGCGAATCCTTTCCATATCCAAGCATAAAACCCTCATGTGCTTTTGGTGCAAATTTTGAAGTATGATGTGGATCCTTGATCCAGCACCTGGCACCAAATACTCTGAAGTAGCTAACATTTGGCTTCTTGCCAGTAAGGAGCTCATAAGATGTCTTGTTCAGAAGCTTGTGAAGATAAACACGATTGATTGTATGGCATGCAGTATCAATGGCTTCAGGCTAGAATTTTCTTGGGGTCTTGTATTCATCTAGCATCGTTCTGGCCATCTCAATGAGTGTTCTGTTCTTGCGTTCGACGACGCCATTCTGCTGTGGCGTGTATGAGGCCGAGAATTCATGTGTGATGCCCAAGGTATCAAGATATGTATCAAGGCCAGTGTTCTTGAATTCAGTGCCATTGTCACTTCTGATGTGCTTTATCTTGGCGCCATAATTGTTCATAGCTCGATTGGCGAAGCGTCTGAAGACATCCTGCACTTCGGTCTTGTAAAGAATTATGTGCACCCAAGTATATCTAGAATAATCATCAACAATAACAAAGCCATAGAGGCAAGCAGTATTAGTAAGAGTTGAGTAATGAGTGGGACCGAAAAGATCCATGTGGAGCAGTTCGAAGGGTCGAGTGGATGTCATGATTGTCTTCGAGGGATGTTTGGCCCTCGTCATCTTCCCTGCTTCACAGGCACCGCATAAGTGATCTTTCTTGAACTTGACACCCTCGATGCCTATGACATGCTTCTTCTTTGCAAGCGTGTGAAGGTTCCTCATGCCAGCATGCCCTAGCCTCCGATGCCAGAGCCAACATTCTGAAGCCTTTGCTAGAAGACATACGGCAAGCTGTGGTCCCGCCGAAAAATCTACCACGTACAAATCATCTTTCCGATACCCTTCAAACACTAGAGACTTGTCAGATTCCATTAGTACAAGGCAACGATATTTTCCAAATATTACGATCATGTTCAAATCGCAAAGCATTGAGACAGACATTAAGTTGAAGCCAAGGGATTCAACAAGCATGACTTTATCCATGTGTTGATCCTTTGAGATTGCAACTCTACCTAGACCCAATACCTTACTTTTACCAGTGTCAGCAAATGTGATGTGACTCTTGTCGGATGGACGTAAGGTTGAGTCCATAAGAAGGCTTCTTTTGCCAGTCATGTGGTTGGTACACCCACTATCAATAATCCATTCTGAAGACGCTGATGTTGGGGAACGTAGTAATTTCAAAAAAATTCCTACGCACATGCAAGATCATGGTGATGCATAGCAACGAGAGGGGAGAGTGTGATCTACGTACCCTTGTAGACCGACAGCGGAAGCGTTAGCACAACGCGGTTGATGTAGTCGTATGTCTTCACGGCCCGACCGATCAAGCACCGAAACTACGGCACCTCCGAGTTTTAGCACACGTTCAGCTTGATGACGATCCCCGGACTCTGATCCAGCAAAGTGTCGGGGAAGAGTTCCGTCAGCACGACGGCGTGGTGACGATCTTGATGTTCTACCGTCGCAGGGCTTCGCCTAAGCACTGCTACAATATTATCGAGGATTATGGTGGAAGGGGGCACCGCACACGGCTAAGAATAAGATCACGTGGATCAACTTGTGTCTCTGGGGTGCCCCTTGCCTCCGTATATAAAGGATCCAAGGGGGGGTGTGGCCGGCCCTAGAAGGAGGCGCGCAGGAGGAGTCCTGCTCCTACCGGGAGTAGGACTCCCCTCCCTTTCCTTGTCCAAGTAGGAGAGGGGGAAGGAAGGGAGAGAGGAGAGGGGGGCGCCGCCCCTCCCTCCTTATCCAATTCGGACTAGGGGGAGAGGGGGCGCGCGGCCTGCCCTGGCAGCCCCTTCTCTTCTCCACTTTAGGCCCATGAGGCCCATTAACCCCCTGGGGGGTTCCGGTAACCCCCCCAGTGCTCCGGTTTTATTCGAAACTTCCTCAGAACACTTTCGGTGTCCGAATATAGCCATCCAATATATCAATCTTTATGTCTCGACCATTTCGAGACTCCTCATTATGTCCGTGATCTAATCCGGGACTCCGAACTGACTTCGGTACATCAAAACTCATAAACTCATAATATAACTGTCATCGAAACCTTAAGCGTGCGGACCCTACGGGTTCGAGAACAATGTAGACATGACCGAGACACGTCTTCGGTCAATAACCAATAGAGGAACCTGGATGCTCATATTGGCTCCCACATATTCTACGAAGATCTTTATCGGTCAGACCGCATAACAACATATGTTGTTCCCTTTGTCATCGGTATGTTACTTGCCCGAGATTCGATCGTCGGTATCTCGATACCTAGTTCAATCTCGTTACCGGCAAGTCTCTTTACTCGTTTCGTAATACATCATCTTGCAACTAACTCATTAGTTGTAATGCTTGCAAGGCTTATGTGATGTGCATTACCGAGAGGGCCCAGAGATACCTCTCCGACATTCGGAGTGACAAATCCTAATCTCGAAATACGCCAACCCAACATGTACCTTTGGAGACACCTGTAGAGCACCTTTATAATCACCCATTTACGTTGTGACGTTTGGTACCACACAAAGTGTTCCTCCGGCAAACGGGAGTTGCATAATCTCATAGTCATAGGAACATGTATAAGTCATGAAGAAAGCAATAGCAACATACTAAACGATCGGGTGCTAAGCTAATGGAATGGGTCATGTCAATCAGATCATTCACCTAATGATGTGATCCCGTTAATCAAATAACAACTCTTTGTCCATGGTTAGGAAACATAACCATCTTTGATTAACGAGCTAGTCAAGTAGAGGCATACTAGTGACACTCTGTTTGTCTATGTATTCACACATGTATTATGTTTCCGGTTAATACAATTCTAGCATGAATAATAAACATTTATCATGATATAAGGAAATAAATAATAACTTTATTATTGCCTCTAGGGCATATTTCCTTCAGTCTCCCACTTGCACTAGAGTCAATAATCTAGATTACACAGTAATGATTCTAACACCCATGGAGCCTTGGTGTTGATCATGTTTTGCTCGTGGAAGAGGCTTAGTCAACGGGTCTGCAACATTCAGATCCGTATGTATCTTGCAAATCTCTATGTCTCCCACCTGGACTAGATCCCGGATGGAATTGAAGCGTCTCTTGATGTGCTTGGTTCTCTTGTGAAATCTGGATTCCTTTGCCAAGGCAATTGCACCAGTATTGTCACAAAAGATTTTCATTGGATCCGATGCACTAGGTATGACACCTAGATCAGATATGAACTCCTTCATCCAGACTCCTTCATTTGCTGCTTCCGAAGCAGCTATGTATTCCGCTTCACACGTAGATCCCGCCACGACGCTTTGTTTAGAACTGCACCAACAGACAGCTCCACCGTTTAATGTAAACACGTATCTGGTTTGCGATTTAGAATCATTCGGATCAGTGTCAAAGCTTGCATCAATGTAACCATTTACGATGAGCTCTTTGTCACCTCCATAAACGAGAAACATATCCTTAGTCCTTTTTAGGTATTTTAGGATGTTCTTGACCGCTGTCCAGTGATCCACTCCTGGATCACTTTGGTACCTCCCTGCTAGACTTATAGCAAGGCACACATCAGGTCTGGTACACAGCATTGCATACATGATAGAGCCTATGGCTGAAGCATAGGGAACATCTTTCATTTTCTCTCTATCTTCTGCAGTGGTCGGGCATTGAGTCTTACTCAACTTCACACCTTGTAACACAGGCAAGAACCCTTTCTTTGCTTGATCCATTTTGAATTTCTTCAAAACTTTTTCAAGGTATGTGCTTTGTGAAAGTCCAATTAAGCGTCTTGATCTATTTCTATAGATCTTAATGCCTAATATGTAAGCAGCTTCACCGAGGTCTTTCATTGAAAAACTCTTATTCAAGTATCCCTTTATGCTATCCAGAAATTCTATATCATTTCCAATCAGTAATATGTCATCCACATATAATATCAGAAATGCTACAGAGCTCCCACTCACTTTCTTGTAAATACAGGCTTCTCCAAAAGTCTGTATAAAACCAAATGCTTTGATCACACTATCAAAGCGTTTATTCCAACTCCGAGAGGCTTGCACCAGTCCATAAATGGATCGCTGGAGCTTGCACACTTTGTTAGCTCCCTTTGGATCGACAAAACCTTCTGGTTGCATCATATACAACTCTTCTTCCAGAAATCCATTCAGGAATGCATTTTTGACATCCATCTGCCAAATTTCATAATCATAAAATGCGGCAATTGCTAACATGATTCGGACAGACTTAAGCATCGCTACGGGTGAGAAGGTCTCATCGTAGTCAATCCCTTGAACTTGCCGAAAACCTTTTGCGACAAGTCGAGCTTTGTAGACAGTAATATTACCGTCAGCGTCAGTCTTCTTCTTGAAGATCCATTTATTCTCAATTGCTTGCCGATCATCGGGCAAGTCAACCAAAGTCCATACTTTGTTCTCATACATGGATCCCATCTCAGATTTCATGGCTTCAAGCCATTTTGCGGAATCTGGGCTCACCATCGCTTCTTCATAGTTCGTAGGTTCATCATGATCTAGTAGCATGACTTCCAGAATAGGATTACCGTACCACTCTGGCGCGGATCTCACTCTGGTTGATCTACGAGGTTCAGTAGTATCTTGTTCTGTAGTTTCATGATCATCATCATTAGCTTCCTCACTAACTGGTGTAGGTGTCACAGAAACAGGTTTCTGTGATGTACTACTTTCCAATAAGGGAGTAGGTACAGTTACCTCGTCAAGTTCTACTTTCCTCCCACTCACTTCTTTTGAGAGAAACTCCTTCTCCAGAAAGTTTCCGAATTTAGCAACATAAGTCTTGCCTTCGGATCTGTGATAGAAGGTGTATCCAATAGTTTCCTTTGGATATCCTATGAATACACATTTCTCCGATTTGGGTTCGAGCTTATCAGTTTGAAGTTTTTTCACATAAGCATCGCAGCCCCAAACTTTCAAAAATGACAACTTTGGTTTCTTGCCAAACCACAGTTCATAAGGCGTCGTCTCAACGGATTTTGATGGTGCCCTATTTAACGTGAATGCGGCCGTCTCTAGAGCGTATCCCCAAAACGATAGCGGTAAATCAGTAAGAGACATCATAGATCGCACCATATCTAGTAAAGTACGATTACGACGTTCGGACACACCATTACGTTGTGGTGTTCCGTGTGGCGTGAGTTGCGAAACTATTCCACAATTTTTCAAATGTACACCAAACTCGTAACTCAAATATTCTCCTCCACGATCAGATCGTAGGAATTTTATTTTCTTGTTACGATGATTTTCAACTTCACTCTGAAATTCTTTGAACTTTTCGAACGTTTCAGACTTATGTTTCATTAAGTAGATATACCCATATCTGCTTAAGTCATCTGTGAAGGTAATAAAATAACGATATCCGCCACGAGCCTCAACATTCATCGGACCACATACATCTGTATGTATGATTTCCAATAAATCTGTTGCTCTCTCCATAGTACCGGAGAATGGTGTTTTTGTCATCTTACCCATAAGGCACGGTTTGCAAGTACCAAGTGATTCATAATCAAGTGGTTCCAAAAGCCCATCAGTATGGAGTTTCTTCATGCGCTTTATACCGATATGACCTAAACGGTAGTGCCACAAATAAGTTGCACTATCATTATCAACTCTGCATCTTTTGGCTTCAACATTATGAATATGTGTGTCACTACTATCGAGATTTAATAAGAATAGACCACTCTTTAAGGGTGCATGACCATAAAATATGTTACTCATGTAAATAGAACAACCATTATTCTCTGATTTAAATCAATAACCGTATCGCATCAAACAAGATCCAGATATAATGTTCATGCTTAACGCTGGCACCAAATAACAATTATTTAGGTCTAATATTAATCCCGAAGGTAGATGTAGAGGTAGCGTGCCGACTGCGATCACATCGACTTTGGAACCATTTCCCACGCGCATCGTCACCTCGTCCTTAGCCAATCTTCGCTTAATCCGTAGTCCCTGTTTCGAGTTGCAAATATTAGCAACAGAACCAGTATCAAATACCCAGGTGCTACTGCGAGCATTAGTAAGGTACACGTCAATAACATGTATATCACATATACCTTTGTTCACCTTGCCATCCTTCTTATCCGCCAAATACTTGGGGCAGTTCCGCTTCCAGTGACCAGTCTGCTTGCAGTAGAAGCACTCAGTTTCAGGCTTAGGTCCAGGTTTGGGTTTCTTCTCTTGAGTAGCAACTTGCTTGCTATTCTTTCTGAAGTTCCCCTTCTTCTTCCCTTTGCCCTTTTTCTTGAAACTAGTGGTCTTGTTGACCATCAACACTTGATGCTCCTTCTTGATTTCTACCTCCGTAGCTTTCAGCATTGCGAAGAGCTCGGGAATAGTCTTATTCATCCCTTGCATATTATAGTTCATCACGAAGCTCTTGTAGCTTGGTGGCAGTGATTGGAGAATTCTGTCAATGACGCAATCATCTGGAAGATTAACTCCCAATTGAATCAAGTGATTATTATACCCAGACATTTTGAGTATATGCTCACTGACAGAACTGTTCTCCTCCATCTTGCAGCTATAGAACTTATTGGAGACTTCATATCTCTCAATTCGGGCATTTGCTTGAAATATTAACTTCAACTCCTGGAACATCTCATATGCTCCACGACGTTCAAAACATCGTTGAAGTCCCGATTCTAAGCCGTAAAGCATGGCACACTGAACTATCGAGTAGTCATCAGCTTTGCTCTGCCAGACGTTCATAACATCCAATGTTGCTCCAGCAGCAGGCCTGGCACCCAGCGGTGCTTCCAGGACGTAATTCTTTTGTGCAGCAATGAGGATAATCCTCAAGTTACGGACCCAGTCCATGTAATTGCTACCATCATCTTTCAACTTTGCTTTCTCAAGGAACGCATTAAAATTCAACGGAACAACAACACGAGCCATCTATCTACAATCAAGCATAAACAAGCAAGATACTATCAGGTACTAAGTTTCATGATAAATTTAAGTTCAATTAATTTACTTAAAGAACTCCCACTTAGATAGGCATCCCTCTAATCCTCTAAGTGATTACGTGATCCAAATCAACTAAACCATGTCCGATCATCACGTGAGATGGAGTAGTTTCATTGGTGAACATCACTATGTTGATCATATCTACTATATGATTCACGATCGACCTTTCGGTCTTCGTGTTTCGAGGCCATATCTGTATATGCTTGGCTCGTCAAGTATAACCTGAGTATTCCGCGTGTGCAACTGTTTTGCACCCGTTGTATTTGAACGTAGAGCCTATCACACCCGATCATCACGTGGTGTCTCAGCACGAAGAACTTTCGCAATGGTGCATACTCAGGGAGAACACTTCTTGATAATTAGTGAGAGATCATCTTATACCGTCAATCAAAGCAAGATAAGATGCATAAAAGCTAAACATCACATGCAATCAATATTAGTGATATGATATGGCCATCATCATCTTGTGCTTGTGATCTCCATCTTCGAAGCACCGTCGTGATCACCATCGTCACCGGCGCAACACCTTGATCTCCATCGTAGCATCATTGTCGTCTCGCCAATCTTATGCTTCCACGACTATCGCTACCGCTTAGTGATAAAGTAAAGCATTACAACGCGATTGCATTGCATACAATAAAGCGACAACCATATGGCTCCTGCCAGTTGCCGATAACTCGGTTACAAAACATGATCATCTCATACAATAAAATTTAGCATCATGTCTTGGCCATATCACATCACAACATGCCCTGCAAAAATAAGTTAGACGTCCTCTACTTTGTTGTTGCAAGTTTTACGTGGCTGCTACGGGCTTAAGCAAGAACCAATATTACCTACGCATCAAAACCACAACGATAGTTTGTCAAGTTGGTGCTGTTTTAACCTTCGCAAGGACCGGGCGTAGCCACACTCTGTGCAAAGCACGTCGGGAGAACCGGTCTCGCGTAAGCGTACGCGTAATGTCGGTCCGGGCCGCTTCGTCCAACAATACCGCCGAACCAAAGTATGACATGCTGGTAAGTAGTATGACTTATATCGCCCACAACTCACTTGTGTTCTACTTGTGCATATAACATCAACATATAAAACCTGGCTCTAATACCACTGTTGGGGAACGTAGTAATTTCAAAAAAATTCCTACGCACACGCAAGATCATGGTGATGCATAGCAACGAGAGGGGAGAGTGTGGTCTACGTACCCTTGTAGACTGACAGCGGAAGCGTTAGCACAACGCGGTTGATGTAGTCGTACGTCTTCACGGCCTGACCGATCAAGCACCGAAACTACGACACCTCCGAGTTTTAGCACACGTTCAGCTCGAGGACGATCCCCGGACTCCGATCCAGCAAAGTGTCGGGGAAGAGTTCCGTTAGCACGACGACGTGGTGACGATCTTGATGTTCTACCATCGCAGGGCTTTGCCTAAGCACCGCTACAATATTATCGAGGATTATGGTGGAAGGGGGCACCGCACACGGCTAAGAATAAGATCACGTGGATCAACTTGTGTCTCTAGGGTGCCCCTTGCCTTCGTATATAAAGGATCCAAGGGGGGAGGGTGCGGCCGGCCCTAGAAGGAGGCGCGCAGGAGGAGTCCTACTCCTACCGGGAGTAGGACTCCCCTCCCTTTCCTTGTCCAAGTAGGAGAGGGGGAAGGAAGGGAGAGAGGAGAGGGGGGCGCCGCCCCTCCCTCCTTGTCCAATTCAGACTAAGGGGAGAGGGGGCGCGCGGCCTGCCCTGGCAGCCCCTCCTCTTCTCCACTTTAGGCCCATGAGGCCCATTAATCCCCTGGGGGGTTTCGGTAACCCCCCCCCCCCCCGGTGCTCCGGTTTTATCCGAAACTTCCTCGGAACACTTCTGGTGTCCGAATATAGCCGTCCAATATATCAATCTTTATGTCTCGACCATTTCGAGACTCCTCGTTATGTCTGTGATCATATCCGGGACTCCGAACTGACTTCGGTACATCAAAACTCATAAACTCATAATATAACTGTCATCGAAACCTGAAGCGTGCGGACCCTACGGGTTCGAGAACAATGTAGACATGACCGAGACACGTCTCCGGTCAATAACCAATAGCGGAACCTGGACGCTCATATTGGCTCCCACATATTCTACGAAGATCTTTATCGGTCAGACCGCATAACAACATACGTTGTTCCCTTTGTCATCGGTATGTTACTTGCCCGAGATTCGATCGTCGGTATCTCAATACCTAGTTCAATCTCGTTACCGGAAAGTCTCTTTACTCGTTTCGTAATACATCATCTTGCAACTAACTCATTAGTTGTAATGCTTGCAAGGCTTATGTGATGTGCATTACCGAGAGGGCCCAGAGATACCTCTCCGACATTCGGAGTGACAAATCCTAATCTCGAAATACGCCAACCCAACATGTACCTTTGGAGACACCTGTAGAGCACCTTTATAATCACCCATTTACGTTGTGACGTTTGGTAGCACACAAAGTGTTCCTCTGGCAAACGGGAGTTGCATAATCTCATAGTCATAGGAACATGTATAAGTCATGAAGAAAGCAATAGCAACATACTAAACGATCGGGTTCTAAGCTAATGGAATGGGTCATGTCAATCAGATCATTCACCTAATGATGTGATCCCGTTAATCAAATAACAACTCTTTGTCCATGGTTAGGAAACATAACCATCTTTGATTAACGAGCTAGTCAAGTACAGGCATACTAGTGACACTCTGTTTGTCTATGTATTCACACATGTATTATGTTTCCGGTTAATACAATTCTAGCATGAATAATAAACATTTATCATGATATAAGGAAATAAATAATAACTTTATTATTGCCTCTAGGGCATATTTCCTTCAGCTGGTGTCGTACCCTACAGTGCAGTTAGGGGGATAGGCTTCAAGAAGAGAATTGTGAAGCAAAAACATTTGATGAACCAGTGGGTTATGAAAGCTTAGATCCAGATTAGGACTGATAGGGAGAGTAGCAAGTGATTGAGGAACGAAGTACATAGTAAGACCATTCGGGCATTTGATCTTGCGCCCTACAAGATGTTTAAGGTCCCCAGCAATAGCGTCAGACGATTTTGGTTTTCTGCTGGAGACCTTTCCCTGCAAAAGAAAGTTAAGCTTTCTTAGCCACCCACATCTTCAAGGGTGGCTTCGAAGCAATAAGTCTAAGTGCAGCATTTGAGAATTTTGGCTTTGGAGCCCTAGCAAAAAGTCTTGCAGGAGGACAATAGTACTCATAAGAATAAGCAGAATAGTTCTTGGTCTTATGAACATGGCGGTTTGATGAACCGCGCTCATATTCATAGGCCTGAGTATGGTTTCCCTGCAAAACATTTGCGTTAGTGCGACTCAGGTGAGTCCTCTGTCTGTATGAAGCCTTTGGACCGCATGAAGTCTGTGGTCTGAGGTTTGTCTTCTTCACGTGTGGTGTCATGATGACATTCACAGGAAGATTATCCAGACACTTTTTCGGAACCCAGATCTTCTTCATAGGCGGTCCATTCCTGCAGTTAGTACCAATGTACCTAGCAAACACTTCACCATTTTGATTCTTATACAATTTATAGTTTGCATCAAAGGATTCATCAATGACAATGGGATTTGCACAAGAGAAGCCAGATAGATTGGATAGATCTGCTGAAGATTCCTTTGCAGCAACCCATGTGGTTTTGGGGTACTGCTCAGGTTTCTAGTAAGAGCCATCAGTATTCATTTTCCTTACGAACCCAACATCCTCTTTCCTCGGGTTTCAGTTCAAGATCTGTTTTTTGAAGACATCACATAGTGTCTGATGCCCTTTAAGACTTTTGTACATCCCTGTTTCAAGCAATGTCTTCAACCTAGCATTCTCATCAGCAATAGCAGTGGAATCCTCAGCAGAGGGGTTAGTTCCCACATCAGCAGTTGAAGATATTGCAACAGTAGCAGCAGTAGAACATTCAGCAATAGTAGTAGCTATATCACGCTCAATGCACTTAAGACATGGTGGTTCAAATCCTTCCTGAGCGAAACTGATCTGTTTGGAGCAAAGTGACTCATTTTCCTTTTGAAGATCTTCATGAGCCGCTCTCAATTTCTCAAGATCTTGCTTCCTTTGAAGATAATCATAGGAAAGCTTTTCATGAGTTGTTGAGAGCGTTTCATGACGACTTTCAAGTTCCTCATACTTAACGTGAAGATTTTTTATATCTTCAATTAAGGACTCAGAACAAGTCATTTCAGCGCCTAACAGACCATCGCTTTTGTCTAACAGTTTTTGAATATGTTCCATGGATTTCTGTTGTTCAGTTGCAATTTTAGCAAGTGTTTTGTAGCTGGGTTTTGAACCACAATCAGAGTCATCGTCACTGGATGTTTGATAGTGAGTAGTGCGTGTGTTTACCTTGGCACCGCGTGCCATGAAGCAGTAGGTAGGAGCAGAGTAGTCCTTGTCATTTGCATCGGTGTTCGTGATGAGGTCATTGTCTTCAGTGTTGAAGATGGACTTGGCAACGTATGTTGTAGCCAGACTTGCGATGCCAGAATCGGACTCCTCCTCAGACTCCACCTCCGCCTCCTCAGAAGCGGACTCCTCCTCTGAATCCATTTCCTTGCCAACAAACGCACGTGCCTTGCCAGATGAGCTCTTCTTGTGTGATGAAGACTTTGAAGAAGACTTGGAAGAGGACTTTGAGTATTTCTTCTTCTTCTTATCGTTAGAGTCATATTCCTTGCTCTTCTTCTTCTTCTTGTTCTCATTGTCCCACTGCGGACACTCAGAGATGAAGTGGCCAGGTTTCTTGCACTTGTGACATGTTTTATTCTTGTAGTCATGAGCAGAAGCTTCATCATTCCTTGAGCTTGATCGAGAAGACTTTCTGAAGCCTTTCTTCTTGGTGAATTTTTGGAACTTCTTAACAAGCATAGCAAGTTCCCATCCAATGTCTTCAGGATCATCAGAACTGCTGTCAGATTCTTCTTCGGATGAGGAGACAACTTTTGCCTTCAAGGCACGAGTTCGCCCATAGTTTGTACCGTAGATATCTCTTTTCTCAGAAAGCTGAAACTCATGTGTGTTGAGCCTCTCAAGTATGTCAGACGACTCGAGTGTCTTGAAATCAGGACGTTCTTGAATCATCGGGGCTAGGGTGTCAAACAAACTGTCAAGTGATCTCAGTAGTGTCTTGACGACTTCATGCTTGGTGATGTCAGTAGCGCCAAGGGCTTGAAGCTCATTCGTGATGTTAGTGAGTCGATCAAATGTGAGCTGGACATTCTCATTATCATTTCTCTTGAAGCGGTTGAAGAGGTTGTGAAGGACACTGATTCTCTGATCTCTTTGGGTTGAGACGCCTTCGTTGACCTTGGAGAGCCAGTCCCAGACTAGCTTAGATATTTCCAAAGCACTCACGCGGCCATACTGTCCTTTGGTCAGATGACCACAGATGATATTCTTGGCAGTAGAGTCCAGTTGAACGAACTTCTTGACGTTAGCAGTAGTGACACCTTCTCCAGCCTTGGGAACGCCGTTCTTGACGACATACCATAGGTCAACGTCAATGGCTTCAAGATGCATGCGCATCTTATTCTTCCAGTAGGGATATTCAGTTCCATCGAAGACGGGGCATGCAGCAGAGACTTTAATTATCCCTGCAGTCGACATAGCTAAAACTCCAGGTGGTTAAACCGAATCACACAGAATAAGGGAGTACCTTGCTCTGATACCAATTGAAAGTGCGTTATATCGACTAGAGGGGGGTGAATAGGCGATTTTTATGGAAGTCTTCAAGGTAGACTCCCAAACCTTCACAGACTTCGTTCACCGGCGATCCATAATGTCTCTTGGATGCTCAGAACGCGACGCCTAACCGGTTGGAGGATGCACAGTCCTCAAGTGTAATAAGTCTTCAAATCACACAGACAAGAAGACTTAAGTGATGCCTAATTCTCTTTGGCTCTGGGTGGTTAGGGCTTTATCCTCGCAAGGAATTCTCTCTCAAATGCTTCGAGGTGGGTTGCTCTCAAACGACAGAAACCGTACACTAACTCTGAGCAGCCAACCATTTATGGTTGTAGGGGGTGGGCTATTTATAGCCACAAGGCAACCCGACCTGATTTGTCCGAAATGACCCTGGGTCACTAAGGAGCTGACACGTGTTCCAATGGTCAGATTTTAAACTCACACGACAACTTTACTTGGGCTGCAAGCAAAGCTGACTTGTCCGACTCTGGACAAGATTCGCTCTCATAGTCTTCACTCGAAGACATAGGTTTTGGTTAGGCATCACTTCAGTCATTCTGACTGGTTCTCTTGGACCCCACTTAACAGTACGGTGGTTCCTATGACTCAACAAAGAAGAAAAAGAACTACGAAAGATCTAAGTCTTCGAGCTCCATAGGCTTCATGTGATGTCTTCTCTTGTCATAGTCTTCAATGTGAATATCTTCATATACCACCTTTGACTTCAATGTCTTCATACATTTTTAGGGGTCATCTCTGGTGGGAAAACCGAATCATTGAGGGACTTCTACCTGTGTTATCCTGCAATTCTTACAAACACATTAGTCCCTCAACTAAGTTTGTCGTCAATACTCCAAAACCAACTAGCGGTGGAACTAGATGCACTTACAGGTTCAGCTTCGCGGGTCCCATCGGCATGAGGAGTAGAGGGACCAGGGTTGAAGTCTAATCCCAAAGACTTCTTGTTCTGCTTCGCTGAATTCTAGGCAAACTAGAAGTTGCGCTTGAACAGATTGTCGTCACGACACCATAGCAGTGACAATGGGTCAGCATCCGTAGGCTGTGGTCCACGGACCATGCAGGGATAGAAGCCTTGTTCAATGGCTTCATCTCTGGACCTGGGTTGAAGATTTTTGTATAGGATGTCTCCCCATGGTCGCTTGATGGCATTCTTTTCAGCATATTCCTTTGTCACAAATCTGTACTTGAACCACTGTTCTGCCCAATATCGTCGAATCCATTGGATTCGTGTCTTGCGCAGATTGTAATCCTCTTCTGGATCTGTCTTGTACAGTTCTGAGAGGTCATCGGGCAGATCTCTTGATGTCTCACCTCGATGCTTTCTGCCACCCTTCCTTCTGATTTCTCTGCAGCCATGAACTTTAAACTGAATGGCTTCAATATGTTCAAAGGCTTCAAGGGCTTTCGCTTGCTGGACAAACAGGAACTGGCTTCGGGAGAATTTATGTGATGCTGTAAGAATTCTGCAAATGATTGCAGACTATGAGAACCAAGGGATTCTCCCACGGACATGTACCTGTGACAGCATTAAGGTGCGAGGGAAGGGGAAGGGGTCATATGCATTCTCAAAAGATTTTGAAGATAAATTAGTTTAGAAGACATTGACCTTATCGTGTGAAGACATTCACTCATAGATAAGGAGTTGGTTCCAGATTTGTACGAATCCACAGATCAGTACAAGTGAGGAATCTAACTACTTTGTGAAGCATAAGTGAACATACTAGGCATAATATGAGATGCAGTATGAAGTGGATCCAACTTGTGTGAACAGAAACTGCTTGTGGTAGAAAGTGACGAATCTATAGGATCAAAGAGGCCGTAAAAAGGGAGTTTTATTTACCACACAAGAAACAGCTAGACGGAGTGGAAGAGGAAGCCGAGCAGTTCGATCGTCCGTGCCCTAACTTGGCGACGGAGGACACCTACGGCGACGGCGGAGAAGACGCTGTCCGCGGTCGGCGTGAAGACGGCGTCGGAGAGGTTGCGGCAGCTAAGCACTTCGTCGCCGGCGTCGTCGAGGGCTAGCGGTGGTGCTAGGGTTCGTGCGAGAGTGGAAGAAAGGATAATGACTAAGGTGAGGCATGTATTTATAGGGACAGGGACGGCTCAGTGTTATTACACAGGTGCCCCTGGCGATTCACATCTGAGGAACACGTGGCCATCATGCAGCATATCAGAGGTTGTTCCACGTTCCCACGCATGCCTGGATTGTCAGGTGGTCGTTCCCATTTCTTCGGGTTTCAGGTGAAGGAATTAGCATTGAAAACGGACTTAATGTTTGTCTCTGTATCTTCTGCTGACAAGGATGCAGATAAGACATTCGACAGTTTCAATAGAATGCATATGATTTGGAGAGATAGAGTTTGAGATAGAAAGCATAGAGAGGTTAGGGTCCGATCACATTCACTTAGTTCAAAAGATTCAACAAGAAGATATAGCTATAAGTGAATGCTGTAGAGGACAGAACATAGTATATATATATATATATATATATATATATATATATATATGATCAACATACTAAAGATAATCATGAAGATATGTTGAGATTGAAGTCAAACCAAATGTGAAGACATAGCAAATGTAACGCCATGAGTGAAATACTTCAAACAGAACATTTGGTGGTGGCGTTACCCACCGTATAGGAAGTATTAGACCCGGACACGGCGCACAATTATCGTGGTGCTCCAAAGTCAAATTCCTCATTAATGTATTCACACTTAGAATGTATGTCTTCATTGATTGAAGATATACTTTACTTCGTGTGTTGCACATCTAAGTCATCAATACGCATAAGTGTTAGGATGTGTGCCTGATCACAGGACATTTGAGGATTCCAAGATATTTAGCTCACACCGTAACTTGCAAAATCTCTTCTCATCCAAGGGCTTGGTGAAGATATCTGCCAATTGCTCTTCAGTGTTGACGTGTATGATATCAATATCTTCCTTCACAACATGATCTCTAAGAAAGTGATGACGGATCTCAATGTGCTTTGTCTTCGAGTGCTGAACTGGGTTGTTGGCAATCTTGATGGCGCTTTCGTTGTCGCAGTAGAGTGGTACTTGCTTCAGATGAATGCCATAGTCTTTGAGTGTTTGCTTCATCCACAGAAGCTGAGCGCAGCAAGATCCAGCAGCAATGTATTCAGATTCAGCAGTGGAGAGAGATACACAGTTCTGCTTCTTTGAAGACCAACATACAAGTGATCGTCCCAGAAAATGACATGTGCCTGATGTAGACTTGCGATCCACCTTGTCACCAGCATAATCAGCATCCGAGAATCCAACCAGATCAAACTCTGAGCCCTTTGGATACCATAATCCTAGAGTTGGGGTGTAAGCCAAATATCGAAGAATTCGCTTCACAGCTAAGTGATGCGATTCCTTTGGTGCCGCTTGGAATCGAGCACACATGCAAACACTAAGCATAATATCTGGCCTAGATGCACATAGATAAAGTAAAGAACCAATCATGGAGCGGTATACCTTTTGATCGAACTCTTTACCATTGTCGTCGGGACCCAGATGATGTTTGGCTGGCATTGGCGTCGTGAAGCCTTTGCAGTCTTGCATACCGAACTTCTTCAGGCAATCTTTGAGATACTTCTCTTGAGATATAAAGATGCCGTTGCGTTGCTGTCGTATTTGAAGACCAAGGAAGAACTTCAGCTCTCCCATCATGGACATCTGATATTGCTCTTGCATCATATATCCAAACTCTTCACTGTATTTCTGATTGGTGCAGCCGAAGATAATGTCATCCACATATATTTGGCACACAAACAGTTCACCATCATATGTCTTCGTGAAGAGAGTGGGGTCGAGGGAACCAGGTGTGAAGCCTTTGCTCTTCAGGAAGTATTTGAGTGTGTCATACCAAGCCCGAGGGGCTTGTTTGAGGCCATACAGTGCCTTGTTGAGCTTGTATACCATGTCAGGATGTTTTGGATCTTCAAAGCCAGGCGGTTGTGCAACATACACTTCTTCT
The DNA here is from genome assembly GCF_018294505.1 of Triticum aestivum. Classification (NCBI taxonomy): domain Eukaryota; kingdom Viridiplantae; phylum Streptophyta; class Magnoliopsida; order Poales; family Poaceae; genus Triticum; species Triticum aestivum. Next base: position 494,766,758 of record NC_057794.1, on the reverse strand, counting down.
TCAATCTTGCCATTGAGAAAAGCGCTCTTCACATCCATTTGATATAGAAGTATGTTATGATGATTTGCATAGGCCAGCAGTATGCGTATGGCTTCAAGTCGAGCCACAGGAGCAAATGTTTCATCGAAGTCAATCCCTTCAACTTGAGTATATCCTTGAGCAACGAGACGAGCTTTGTTTCTGACAACTTGACCATGCTCATCTTGCTTGTTGCGATATATCCATTTGGTGCCTATTATATTGTGCTTCCGAGGATCAGGACGCTTAACCAGTTCCCATACATTATTCAGCTCAAACTGTTGAAGCTCTTCTTGCATAGCTTGAATCCATTCAGGTTCCATGAAGGCTTCTTCAACTTTCTTGGGTTCTGTTATTGAGACGAATGCGAAGTGCCCACAGAAATTTGCTAGCTGTGTTGCCCTTGAACGAGTGAGTGGACCGGGTGCATTGATGCTATCAATTATTCTCTCAATCTGCACTTCATTGGCAACACGAGGATGTACAGGGCGAAGATTTTGCTCTTGCTGATCATTGTCATTGTTAGAGGGATTGTCTTCAGGCTGAGCATTGTCTTCAGGTTGATCAGGTGCGGAGATGATAAGTTCCTCTTCAGGTTGAGCTTCAGAAGGTATGATTTCTCCAGTTCCCATAAGTTTGATTGATTCACTGGATGGAACTTCATCTAGCACATTTGGCAGGTGCTCTCTTTGTGAGCCGTTAGTCTCATCGAACCGCACATCCACTGTTTCAACCACTTTATAATGAAAGAGATTGAAGACTCTGTAGGAGTGCGAATCCTTTCCATATCCAAGCATAAAACCCTCATGTGCTTTTGGTGCAAATTTTGAAGTGTGATGTGGATCCTTGATCCAGCACCTGGCGCCAAATACTCTGAAGTAACTGACATTTGGCTTCTTGCCAGTAAGGAGCTCATAAGATGTCTTGTTCAGAAGCTTGTGAAGATAAACACGGTTGATTGTATGGCATGCAGTATCAATGGCTTCAGGCCAGAATTTTCTTGGAGTCTTGTATTCATCAAGCATCGTTCGGGCCATCTCAATAAGTGTTCTGTTCTTGCGTTCGACGACGCCATTCTGCTGTGGCGTGTACGGAGCTGAGAATTCATGTGTGATGCCCAAAGTATCAAGATATGTATCAAGGCCAGTGTTCTTGAATTCAGTGCCATTGTCACTTCTGATGTGCTTTATCTTGGCGCCATAGTTGTTCATTGCTCGATTGGCGAAGCGTCTGAAGACATCCTGCACTTCAGTCTTGTAGAGGATTATATGCACCCAAGTATATCTAGAATAATCATCAACAATGACAAAGCCATAGAGACAAGCAGTAGTAGTAAGAGTTGAGTAATGAGTGGGACCGAAAAGATCCATGTGGAGCAGTTCGAAGGGTCGAGTCGTTGTCATGATTGTCTTCGAGGGATGCTTGGCCCTCGTCATCTTTCCTGCTTCACAGGCACCGCATAAGTGATCTTTCTTGAACTTGACGCCCTCGATGCCTATGACATGCTTCTTCTTTGCAAGGGTGTGCAGGTTCCTCATGCCAGCATGCCCTAGCCTCCGATGCCAGAGCCAGCATTCTGAAGCTTTTGCTAGAAGACATACGGCAAGCTGTGGTCCTGCTGAGAAATCTACCACGTACAAATCATCTTTCCGATACCCTTCAAACACTAGAGACTTGTCAGATTCCATTAGAACAAGGCAACGATATTTTCCAAACATCACAATCATGTTTAAATCGCAAAGCATTGAGACAGACATTAAGTTGAAGCCAAGGGATTCAACAAGCATGACTTTATCCATGTGTTGATCCTTTGAGATTGCAACTCTACCTAGACCCAATACCTTACTTTTACCAGTGTCAGCAAATGTGATGTGACTTTTGTCGGATGGACGTAAGGTTGAGTCCATAAGAAGGCTTCTCTTGCCAGTCATGTGATTGGTACACCCACTATCAATAATCCATTCTGAAGCTGCTGGTGTCGTACCCTACAGTGCAGTTAGGGGGATAGGCTTCACGAAGAGAATTGTGAAGCAAAAACATTTGACGAACCAGTGGGTTATGAAAGCTTAGATCGAGATTTGGACTGATAGGGCGAGTAGCAAGCGATTCAGGAACAAAGTACATAATAAGACCATTTGGGCATTTGATCTTGCGCCCTACAAGATGTTTAAGGTCCCCAGCAATAGCGTCAGACGATTTTGGTTTTCTGCTGGAGACCTTTCCCTGCAAAAGAGAGTTAAGCTTTCTTAGCCACCCACATCTTCAAGGGTGGCTTTGAAGCAATGAGTCTAAGTGCAGCATCTGAGAACTTTGGCTTTGGAGCCCTAGCAAAAAGTCTTGCAGGTGGACAATAGTACTCATAAGAATAAGCAGAATAGTTCTTGGTCTTATGAACATGGCGGTTTGATGAACCGCGCTCATATTCATAGGCCTGAGTATGGCTTCCCTGCAAAACATTTGCGTTAGTGCGACTCCGGTGAGTCCTCTGTCTGTATGAAGCCTTTGGACCATATGAAGCCTGTGGTCTGGGGTTTGTCTTCTTCACCTGTGGTGTCATGATGACATTCACAGGAAGATTCTCCAAACACCTTTTCGGCACCCAGATCTTCTTCATAGGCGGTCCATTCCTGCAGTTAGTACCAATATACCTGGCAAACACTTCACCATTCTGATTCTTAAACAGTTTGTAGTTTGCATCAAAGGATTCATCAATAACAATGGGATTAGCACAAGTGAAGCCAGATAGGGTGGATGGATCCACTGAAGGTTCCTTTGCAGCAACCCATGTGGTTTTGGGGTACTGCTCAGGTTTCCAGTAAGAGCCATCGGCATTCATTTTCCTTTCGAACCCAACACCCTCTTTCCTAGGGTTTCGGTTCAGGATCTGCCTTTTGAGGACATCACATAGTGTCTGATGCCCTTTGAGACTTTTGTACATCCCTGTTTCAAGCAGTGTCTTCAACCTAGCATTCTCATCAGCAATGGCAGTGGTATCCTCAGCAGAGGGGTTAGTTACCACATCAACAGGTGAAGATATTGCAACAGTAGCAGCAGTAGAACATTCAGCAACAGAAGTAGCGTTATCACGCTCAATGCATTTAAGACATGGTGGTTCAAATCCTTCCTGAGCTGAACTGATCTGTTTGGCGCGAAGTGACTCGTTTTCCTTTTGAAGATCTTCATGAGCCGCTCTCAATTTCTCAAGGTCTTGCTTCCTTTGAAGATAATCGTAGGACAGCCTTTCATGAGTTGTTGAGAGCGTTTCATGACGACTTTCAAGTTCCTCATACTTAACGTGAAGATTTTTTATGTCTTCAATTAAGGACTGAGATCGAGTCATTTCAGCGTCTAACAGATCATCGCTTTTGTCTAACAGTTTTTGAATGTGTTCCATAGCTTTCTGTTGTTCAGTTGCAATTTTAGCAAGTGTTTTGTAGCTAGGTTTGGAATCACAATCAGATTCATCGTCACTGGATGTTTGATAGTGAGTAGTGCGTGTGTTTACCTTGGCACCACGTGCCATGAAGCAGTAGGAAGGAGCGGAGTAGTCCTTGTCATTTGCATCGGTGTCGGTGATGAAGTCATTGTCTTCAGTGTTGAAGATGGACTTGGCAACGTATGCTGTAGCCAGACTCGCAACGCCAGAATCGGACTCCTCCTCAGACTCCACCTCCGCCTCCTCAGAAGCAGACTCCTCCTCAGAATCCATTTCCTTGCCAACAAACGCACGTGCCTTGCCAGATGAGCTCTTCTTGTGTGATGAAGACTTTGAGGAAGACTTGGAAGAAGACTTTGAGTATTTCTTCTTCTTCTTGTCGTCAGAGTCATACTCCTTGCTCTTCTTCTTCTTGTTGTTCTCATTGTCCCACTGTGGACACTCAGAGATGTAGTGGCCAGGCTTCTTGCACTTGTGACATGTTCTCTTCTTGTAGTCATGAGCAGAAGCTTCATCATTCCTTGAGCTTGATCGTGAAGACTTTCTGAACCCTTTCTTCTTGGTGAATTTTTGGAACTTCTTCACAAGCATAGCAAGCTCCTTTCCAATGTCTTCAGGATCATCAGAACTGCTGTCAGATTCTTCTTCGGATGAGGAGACAGCTTTTGCCTTCAAGGCACGAGTTCGCCCATAGCTGGGACCGTAGATGTCTCTTTTCTCAGAAAGCTGAAACTCGTGTGTGTTGAGCCTCTCAAGTATGTCAGACGGATCGAGTGTCTTGAAATCAGGGCGTTCTTGAATCATCAGGGCTAGGGTGTCAAACGAACTGTCAAGTGATCTCAGGAGTGTCTTGACGACTTCATGCTTGGTGATCTCAGTGGCGCCGAGGGCTTGAAGCTCATTTGTGATGTCAGTGAGTCGATCAAACGTGAGCTGGACATTCTCATTGTCATTTCTCTTGAAGCGGTTGAAGAGGTTGCGAAGGACACTGATTCTCTGATCTCTCTGGGTGGAGACGCCTTCGTTGACCTTGGAGAGCCAGTCCCAGACTAGCTTGGAAGTCTCCAACGCACTCACACGGCCATACTGTCCTTTGGTCAGATGACCACAGATGATATTCTTGGCAGTAGAGTCCAGTTGAACGAACTTCTTGACATCAGCAGCAGTGACACCTTCTCCAGCCTTGGGAACGCCGTTCTTGATGACATACCATAGGTCGACATCAATGGCTTCAAGATGCATGCGCATCTTATTCTTCCAGTAGGGATATTCAGTTCCATCGAAGACGGGGCACGCAGCGGAGACTTTAATTATCCCTGCAGTCGACATAGCTAAAACTCCAGGTGGTTAAACCGAATCACACAGAACAAGGGAGTACCTTGCTCTGATACCAATTGAAAGTGCTAGTGATCGACTAGAGGGGGGTGAATAGGCGATTTTTATGAAAGTCTTCTAAACATGGAAGTTTTGAAGACAAATGATAGAAGTAAACCTATTACCACGCAGCGTAAGGTAGACTACACTAGGCAAACCTTAGTCAGGTAATCAACGAAGTGAAAGCACGATGACTAATAGCAGCTAGGCAGTAGGGATCAGGTAGGAAGATATTGTGAAGCCAATCAGAACAAGCAGTCACTCAGTGAAGACAAAAGATAATGCAATCACGCAATGACTTCACAAGGACCAACAGTAAGTAAAGGGAAGGGAAGGATGAAACTAGTGACTCGTTAAAGACAATGATTTGTTGGACCAGTTCCAGTTGTTGTGACAACTGTATGTCTGGTTAGGGCGGCTAGGTATTTAAACCTGAGGACACACAGTCCCGGACACCCAGTCCTGAACACGCAGCTCAGAACCCTTAGTCCTCACCGTATTCCCCTTGAGCTAAGGTCACGCAGAGCTCGCCCAATCACTCTGGTAAGTCTTCAAGGTAGACTCCCAAACCTTCACAGACTTTGTTCACCGGCGATCCACAATGACTCTTGGATGCTCAGAATGCGACGCCTAACCGGCTGGAGGATTCACAGTCCTCAAGTGTAATAAGTCTTCAGATCACACAGACAAGAAGACTTAAGTGATGCCTAACACTCTTTGGCTCTGGGTGGTTAGGACTTTATCCTCGCAAGGAATTCTCTCTCAAAGGCTTCGAGGTGGGTTGCTCTCAAACGACAACAGCCGTACTTTAACTCTGAGCAGCCAACCGTTTATGGTTGTAGGGGGTGGGCTATTTATAGCCACTAGGCAACCCGACCTGATTTGTCCGAAATGACCCTGGGTCACTAAGGAACTGACACGTGTTCCAACGGTCAGATTTCAAACACACACGGCAACTTTACTTGGGCTACAAGCAAAGCTGACTTGTCCAACTCTGGACAAGATTCGCTCTCATAGTCTTCACTCGAAGACATAGGATTTTGGTTAAGCATCACTTCAGTCATTCTGACTGGTTCTCTTGGACCCCACTTAATAGTACGGTGGTTCCTATGACTCAACAAAGAAGAAAAAGAACTACGAAAGATCTAAGTCTTCGCGCTCCATAGTCTTCATGCGATGTCTTCTCTTGTCATAGTCTTCAATGTGAATGTCTTCACATACCACCTTTGACTTCAATGTCTTCATACATTTTTAGGGGTCATCTCTGGTAGGAAAACCGAATCAATGAGGGACTTCTACCTGTGTTATCCTGCAATTCTCACAAACACATTAGTCCCTCAACTAGGTTTGTCGTCAATACTCCAAAACCAACTAGGGGTGGCACTAGATGCACTTACAGGGATGCCCGGGCGTGACGAGCACGTCCACCACATCAGACCCGACAGGTCTACCCCATCACAAATCCACCCCATTGACCTACTGAATCCATTTGCTCTCTTTTCTTCTTCCTCCTCTGTGTCGGACGTCTCATAGCTCTGCCGCCACCCTTGTTCTATAGTTGTTCCAAGCCTCATCGCAGCCAGCATAGGCACAGTACTCCTCTCTGATGACATGTGGGAATCAGAAATTTGTGGCAACTAATAACATGTTGTGTTATTTTGCACAATATGATTGTCGAGGGTGAGGGTGATGGTGTAGCCCAAACCAACAAGTCCAAATCCCGAAAGATCAAGATGCAAATCAACTCATGAAATTTCTGCAGATGCATCGGAATCTTTAAGATCATCAGGTGCACACGCAACTACTCAGTGATCTTGTGAAGCATATGTGGACCCACAATAAAAATCAAAGAGCCAATGTTTGAGTTGTGCACATAAAATAAATTATATATAAGAACTATGTATTTTTTGCTACCTTTGTTATTTGTGTGCGACATTGGTGTGTATGATGGACGTGCATGAATTTGCATGTATATTAGAGTCATGATTTGAGGTATGTGGTTGCCGGACATGAGATATGAGTGGTGGTTTGGATGCGTGCGCGAGCGCGTCCACGGACTTATAGGTGGGCGGATTGGCAAGTCTGGTTGTAGACGCTTTTATCTCTGGATCCAAGAAAATAGATGGATATTCTTTCCAAAGAGAACCCCCCCTCCTTCCCGAACCCCTCTGTTCTCAAGAAAGGCATGTGATCTTATTTGTGAATCATGTTGGCTTTGTTCTTGGTCACCTGCGATGAAGTCGTAGTCGCTTTGCTTGAGAAGTGGTGACGATGACAGTGACGGGCAACCTCGATGGTGCCCCTCTTTGCAGTGACGTGTGTTGAGTCATTGTGGGTTGCGCGACCGGCTAGGTGTGCCCTGCTTGAGGGTGTGTTGTAATGGTTTTCGTACGGTTTTTGGTTAATTAATTGAATACACATTTCTTCTTAGTTAGTAGATTGAGCTTTACTTGATTTCAAAAAATGTGCTATTTTTAGCTATTATCTTTGTAGACTGATTAGTTGAGTTAATATTACTGCGATAGCTATCCCAAATGATTTAATATTTTTACGATAGCTATCCCAAAAATGTGATTTACGACCAGTTTGGCTTATGGACTACATTTAGAGAGGTATGTGTCCTTCTCTCGATAATCCTCTATGAACCCCTCTTATTTCAACGCATGTGCCTCTACATCATTGGTAGGTTCCATCCATTAGAAATTTTCCATACATGTAGTGTTACTCATAGCCATCCATTCCTCTCAAGTACTTACTCTTAAACTGCTCAATGATTAGACTAATAGAACAGAAGCAATATGATCTATAAATAATACTGCCTCTGTTCCTAAATATAAGTCTTTCTAGAGATTCCACTATGGACTATACGGATCAAAATGAGTGGATTTACACTCTAAAGTACGTCTATGCACATCTGTATGTAGTCTGCATTGAAATCTCTAAAAAATACTTATATTCAGGAACGGATGGAGTACATACAACCATGATAATATGACCACAAAGAAATACATAAATAATCATAGTTACATAGTGAGGCTAATATAATCTAGACAATTGAAGCACACACAAAAATTTGTTACATAGCTATTACTGTGAACCTATAGTTGGTATGCCAGATTTTACGGACATCACCATGTACAATGCAAAGTGACATATGTTTGCTTACAAAAGTTAACCTTTTGCTTTATATTTGCCTATATACTACACTTGAGGATGGTATGCCACTAGACATTCTTATCTTCTGAGTATACAGGTCTGAGAGAGGGAAGCATGGAAGAGAATGGTCAAGAAGCCCCTTCCCCAAAGTGTGAGGCATGATGTCTACTATGTAACCTCCTTTTTGTAGACTCGTGTTGGGCCTCGAAGCGCAGAGTTTTATAGAACAGTAGCATTTTTTTCAAGTGGATGACCTAAGGTTTATTAATTTGTGAGAGACGTAGGATGAAGATAATCTCTCTCAAACAACCCTGCAACTAAATAACAAAGAGTCTCTTGTGTCACCAACACACCCAATACAATGATAAATTGTATAGGCGCACTAGTTCGGCAAAGAGATGGTGATACAAGTGTAACATGGATGGTAGATATATGTTTTTGTAATCTAAAAAAACAGCAAGGTATACTAGTAACAAAAATGAGCAAAAATGGTATTACAATGCTTGAAAACAAGGCCTAGGGTTCATATTTTCACTAGTGCAAATTCTCTCAACAATGATAACATAATTAAATCATATAGGAATCCCTCAACATGCAAAAAAAAGTCACTCCAAAGTTCCTATCACGGGGAACATAACATGAAATTGCTTGTAGGGTACGAAACCACCTCAAAATTATTATTTCTGATCAATCTTTTGAGCTATTCCTATAAGTGTAACAAACAGCCCTAGAGTTCATACTAAAATAACACCATATAAAAACACTCAATCAACCAAATGTCACATAGATACTCCAATGTCACCACAAGTATCCGTGGGTCAATTATACAATATGCATCAAACAACTTCAGATTCATAATATTCAGTCCAACACAAATAACCTTAAAGAGTGCCCCAAGATTTCTACCGGAGAAACAAGGATGAAAACATGCATCAACCCCTATGCATAGATTATCCCAATGTCACTTTGAGAATCCGCGAGTTGAGTGCCAAAACATACATCAGGTGAATTAATAGAACACCCCATTGTCATCACGGGTATCCCACGCAAGACTTACATCAAGTCTTCTCAAATTCATAAAAATATTCAATCCGATAATAGTGAAACCTCAAAGGTAAAATTCAATTCATCACAAAAAGATAGAGAGGGAGAAACACCATATGATCCAACTATAATAACAAAGCTCGCGGTACAGTAAGATCGTGCCAAATCAAGAACACGAGAGAGAGAGAGATCAAACACATAGCTACTGGTACATACCCTCAACCCCGAGGGTGAACTACTCCCTCCTCGTCATGGAGGCCACCGGGATAATGAAAATGGCCTCTGGTGATGATTTCCCCCTCCGACAGGGTGCTGGAACGGGCTCCCGATTGGTTTTTCGTGGCTACAGAAGCTTGCGGCGGCGAAACTTTCGATCTAGGGTTCTTTTCGGGGTTTCCGTATTTATAAGGATTTTTGGCGTCAGAAACAAGTTATGGGGTTGCCTGAGAGGCCCACAAGCCGGGGGCACGCCCCTAGGCTTGTGGCCTCCTCGGTCACTTTCTGGCCCGACTCTGGTGCTTCGGGGGTCTCTTTTGGTCCATAAAAAATCCCCGTAAGTTTTTAGCCCATTCTGAGAACTTTTATTTCTACACAAAAAAACGACACCACAATAGTTCGGCTAAAAACAACGTCAGTCCGGGTTAGTTCTAATCAAATCATACCAAAACCATATAAAATTGTTGTAAACATATCATAAATACTTCATAAATTATATATACGTTGAAGACGTATCAAGGCCTGAAAGAACAATTGCCACTAGCCAATCATATTGTCCAGGACATGACACTCGATAGGCTGGCGCTAGGAGGAGCACCTCGAACACAAGGGCGGATAGATCCCAGAATGTCCTGACAACAAAAGCGGGATGCAAAGATACATCGAGTTGAAATGTCCAACAAAGCACCTGGATTGTCCGACTAAGATAGGAGCCCCTGGATAGTCACTCAGACGCAGCGGAGTCGTCACTACCGACCTACAACTGGTTGATGCTTGATGATTAATATTTTTGCACTCATCACACTGTTGTTTAAACCAGATAATCCCAAAATTTCCTAGAGAATCACTTCGATATAGCTACTAATGACTAATGAATGCAAGGAATTGCGAAATCCTTTGTTTGATGTGTTTTCACTAAAAATGGGCTGAAACATGGAAGAATGTGTCACATAGAAGAAAACATGAAGTGTGGTAGCAAGGCAAGTCAACACTACGCATCCAGGACAGAAGACGGTGCATGATACGAGCGCACGCGCTTATACTAGCGGTTGTACCACGCACCAACGGCTCCAAGGCGTCCACCCGAACAACTTCTATAAAGGGAGGCGTGCGGAGATCCAGATGGAGATGCGGGGCGCGGAGGAGGCTCGCGCCGCATGTCCCACCGCACGCATTGTGGCCGGCCTGCCTCCGGATAGTCCCGACGAGGAGTTGCTAGAGCACATGAAGGTGGAGGCACCAGAGTAGGAGGAGGTGACAGAGATGGTGGTGCCACTGCGGGAGGACTCAGAGGAGCCGCTGTCAGACGACGAGGGGAAGGCATCGGCGCCGGTCCCGCCCGAATTCAGGATGAAGGACGTGCTTGCGAAGTTTGAGCTTGCCCAAGCTAGGAGGCGACGGAGCAGCGGGCCATCCTCGAATCCATCCACTCGGAGGTGAAGGTGAAGGCCAACCACCGTTTTCTCTACGAGGGAGCATTGGAGGTCGACGAGGCCTTGGAGTCCGACCAGAACGACGAGGAGGTGCCCCCGTTTCGCCCGGCCTCCAATGACCATGAGGCCAGCACTCTGACAAAAACTTTATCGACATATCTGATGACGAGTAGTGTAGATGGTAGTTTACCAATGGTTCGTAGCATAGATCATGGTTGTTGCATGTCTTTGCAAAGAAATGAAAATCTTAAAATGGGGAGTGTGGTTGTGAAGTGTGAAATATGAAGGGCTACTCATTAAATTTGAGGGCCCTCAACCTGGCAGACGGCTGGTGTAATCTTTGCAGACCATAGCAGATGGTTGAGCTTGGTGACCGTGTGAAATATGAAGGGTGACCGATGACCATCCATGAACGCGGCCGGACGCGTCCATGAACGTTTGATGCCTCACTTTGCTACGTGTGGTTGAAGACGATGTGACACTTGGTATTGATTGAGCATGGAGCTGCTTGTGCATCTAGTACTACCTCCGTCTCGATGAATAAGTCATTCGCGTAGTTTTATGTTGATGATTTAAATATCTAAATATGTATTATATGTGTCAAAAAAATATGTATTTAGAAACTACATCATTAAAAATCTAGCGATATACTTTTCATGCCATATAACACATATTTATTCTTTAATAAATCGATGATCTAGGACCACGTGAATGACTTATTCCGTTTTAGAAGGAGAAGAAAAACCAGCTGAAAACCGGCGTGGCATGGCACCAGGATTTTGGTTACGAGGCGCATGAATATTCGTTACGTGGTGGCACATGAAAACTGAGCACGCATTGCCTGGCCGCGCAAAACCGCGAGCTCGTGTATTTGACCGGCCGGCCTATGCGAACGTGCTTGGCCGACTCGAGAAGAGCGGCAGATGGCAGGAAAGGAGCCGGGGAGGAAGCAGCCACGAAGCTTCATGGGCTCCGAGGGCATCTGTCGCAGCAACACACGGCGCCCGCCACCGACCACCTCGGCGGGGTGGCGTCCGGCCACAAGATCCAATCTCTCATTTGGGCTCGAGCCTAGCCTATATTCCTTCCTCCCTCCTCCTTGGACCACCACCACCACTGCCCGTGCCCGGCCCTGCCTGCCACCATGTCAGTCAACCCTGCGCTACTGCCTCCGGGCCCCGCCTAGGGTGGCCATGTGGTCGTCGTCTACAGATACCTCTCCCGTACATGGAGCTGATATTATTTGAGAGGAAAATAGCCGTGCATACGGGTACGGCCCCGTCCTTTCGACCTCTCTACCGTACACGGGTACACCCCGTGCTGCCCGGATCTCTGCGTACTATAATTCCACTAGCGCCTGCACCCGCGTTCGTTCCATTTGATTAAGCACGATCACAGGCGTTTCATCAGTGGTCCAAGCAATGGTTTTACAACTTTCTAGAGTAGGTACGATGGTTGGTGTGGTGTGGGAGACAGCACATTTGGATCCTACCAAATGCAGAACGCTGATGAATCTCATCTCGGCGGCCTTGCATGCTTGGAACAAGGGCATGCTTACTAGTAGCATGGAGAAACAATGCAAAAACACCACAGGAAGCAAAGCATGCAGGAACAAGGGCCACCATGCTTTGCTTGCGGAGCATACGGAAAGAGCATGCATGCCGTCCGATGATCTCACGCTTCTTCAGCACCCGTTATTCGTATCATCTGCGCTGCGCTTCTTCAGCTTGCATGCATGATGGTTGATGGGAGCTCAGTTCTCGTGATCCCAGACTTCGGACGCCCGCGCTCTTGTATGGCCCGTGGGTCTTGTTCACGAACAGCTCCTCCCCGGTCAGCACACGCTTCTGCGACAACAAAAAGGCGCTTACATCAGATTCAGATGGAAAACGTACGGCTAAATCTTCTTCTTCTAATAACTTAACTTGACAGGATTAGTAGTTTCTAGAGTGCAAGTAGGGATATTTACACTTAAAAAGGTACTGTAGCATCCACAGTAAAACAGATGGAACGATTCTCTATCTGGAATCTATTGTACTAGTATATTACTACGTCGTTCCTCGGGCCTAAACTGGTTTTATCTCACTGGCCGGCCTGCAAGATACCCTGAAGAAACGACTAAACATATGCGGCCAGTAGTATTATCTAGAACCAACAGATCGACCAACCGCGGCAAGTGTCTCTGTGTTACTGCTGCTACCATATTTAGGGTGACAGGCATGCAGTTTTTTCTAATAGACGGGATCCAGATTCAGGTGGTGTGTACTGCTAACTGCCACGCAAACGCAGCAGCAGCTGCGTTCCAAGTCGTGTCGAAATTGTGACGCTGCTTTCATTTCACCGCATTTGCACTGTGATCAAGACGGAGTAAGTGTCCCAATCGCTCACCTCATCTTTGATGCTGCACAGGACCTTGAAGTCCTCCTCAGGGATCTCCCACCCGAACACCTGGATGTTCTCCTTGATCCTCTCGTCTTTGCTCGACTTGGGAATGACGCTCGTTCCCCTCTGCAGAGCCCACCTGATGAGCACCTGCCCCGGGGTCTTGTTCAGCTTGTTGGCCACCTGCAGTTCAACCCTTAGATTGAGCTACTAGTACACGGTAGACGGTACATTTCTGAACATACGCACCTTCTCAACAACCGGGTCATGCGCAAGGTTCTTCTCTGAAGAACCCAGTGGGGAGTAAGCCTGCACAAGGAAAACAAGAATACCCTTTAGCACTTCCGTTTTGGAAACCAATAGGCTGCTAAGATATTATTACACCAGCGAGGTCAATTGATCATATCTCAGTTTCAGAAGAAATATATCTTACGGTGACATGGATCCCGCGCTTCTTGCAGGCCTCGAACATCTTGTCGTTCTTCCAGCCAGGGTGCATTTCCATCTGTCAGATGAAGCAAGTAGCAAACATCACTACGGTCAAAAAATCGGTTTCGGTAAATGTCGCGTTACTGATCAAATCTGAGGGTTCTCAACCTGGCAAACGGCCGGCGGAATCTTTGCAGACCGTAGCAGCCGGTCGAGCTTGGTCACCGTGTAGTTGCAGACGCCGATGTCCTTAACCAGCCCGTCCTTGACAAGGTTCTCCATCTCCTTCCACACCCCCTCCATGTCGAATTCCAGCACCTCCCCTGCTTCCGGAGGCTTGTGTGCCCCATCTTTCAGCCGGAACGGCCAATGGATCTGCGTTCATTTTGTTAATTATTAATAATTAATATATCCATAGAAAGAACCGGTAACTGAAGTATACAAGATAATAGCAATAAAGCTATAAACAATTAAGAACTACACTGTCCTTTATTGCCGGACAAGGCAACAATGAGAGCAAGAAATTTGCATGCAAAAGAAGTCACTGGTTTTATATTTCTTACGTGGTAAAGATCGATGTAGTCCAACTGTAGATCCTTGAGCGTGTTCTCTAATGCTGGACGCACCCTCTCAGGGACCAAGTTTGTACACCTATGAAGTGACCAAAACAACGATCAAAATTCAGATGCTTGAAACACGCCGTAAGTTACCCACATCGAAATACAATCTGCATGACTCTGCACGTAAGCACGCACCAGAGTTCTGTGGTGTAAAACTGTATCTGAAAGCCCAAGCGAGGGCATGGCGATATACATACCTCGGTGATGGCCGTCTGAACGGAGTGGGCAGTATCCGATCCAGCCCTCCAGGTGCCCAATCCGACGGCCGGCATGGCATGCCCGCTCTTGAGGACGAAGTGCTGTTGCTTCTCCTGCCCCATCGTCGCCTTGGCGCTCGCCATGATCGATCGCGCCTTCTGAATCTCAAACCTCTCTTCTCTTCTCAAGTCTTCTCTCCTTTCCAATGTCCGTGAGCAACTTCTTTATTCCACCGAGGAAGGAGATACGGCTTCGCGCTGGAATATATAGGGATGGAGAGTTCTAGGGAGAGATGCCACGTACATCTGCATCCATGGACAGATGGCGGGAGGTCACCGCCTAGGGTGCATGTGTGTCACCGTGCTCCGGTGCATGGAGCACGGGTTGCACTGCGAGAACTCGCCAGAACCCATATAGGTGGCCAGCAACACGGCAAAATTTGTCACTTGGCTCAAGGGACCAGAACGAACTTGCTTACCTGCCGTCTCTCTGGACGATGACGAGGAAATAAAGTTGGCTTTATAGCAGGCAGAAAGATTTGATTGTAACATGTAGAGGCCTATGCCAAACTTTCTACCCCTTAATCATCCAATACTATTTCAAACTAATCTGAATTTGCAGCAGATTAAAGTTGCGACTCACGGCCCTTAATTGCTGCTGCGAATTGCCAATCCACGAGATACCGATCGTGTTCTCTTCTCCTTGCATACGTATAAAAGTACAAAGTACAGCAGTATATTTGTTACTCTAGAAAAATGACTGACTGAGAACTATACTAATTCATGCTTCTTTCAGATAAAGTAGTCCCTTCCTGGCTGATCAAAGAGTAGCAAAGAGACTCTTTTAATTGTCTTGAACCTGGCTATATATAAATGGATGGCAATCGTGGGTTCCCACAGCAGATTTAAGTCTACAACTCAAAGCCCGTAATTGCCCATGCCAATTAATCCACTAGACACTCATCGTCTTCTCCTTACATATGTACTCCCACTGTAAAGAAATATAAAAGCGTTTATAGATTACTAAAGTAGTGATCTAAACGCTCTTATATTTCTTTATGGAGTGAGTACAAACTACAAGAGTATATTTACTCTAGAAAAAATGGCTAACTGCAGTATTTTATTGTTTTTCTCATATGAATAGTCCATTCCTGGCCGATCCAAGAGTGAGGCTCAGCATCGTAGCAACAAGACTCCTTTCGCTGTCTTGAACCTATATACATATATGGTTGGGGACTTTGTAGCCACGGAAAGCAACCAAATCACTTGGTCGGGTCACTCGATCGGTCTGCGTTGCTGCTGCTGCTCTCATCCGGGTTCTGTACATCGGTTCTACCGTCCTCTAACTGGGATGTTTCAGGTGGTGTGGTGACCTCATCGGAAGGAAGCTGTTCCTGAATCTTCTGTACTCCAGTGTACCGAGCAAGATCAACCCATTGCTGCAGCGAACATAGTAGCAAGTGAGGAGGGAGAAAGGCAGATGTGCTAGTGCTAGGGACCTTTAATAAACATATCGCTTGCTTGAAAAATCCGAAAGGTATGCAGATTACTTTCTAAGATAACATAGAAGCACCATCCAATAATAAGTATGAAAAATAATGAATGGATGATGATCTCCTCACAACAAT
This sequence comes from Triticum aestivum, assembly GCF_018294505.1. NCBI lineage: Eukaryota > Viridiplantae > Streptophyta > Magnoliopsida > Poales > Poaceae > Triticum > Triticum aestivum. The sequence continues at coordinate 494,750,825 of NC_057794.1, read as the reverse complement.
ATGAGCTAACCACACTCTTCTCAGCTTTCTTGTTATGGAATATTTATGTCGCTTACTCTTTAGTGTTCTGTTTGTTTAGGGTAAACAGTTTGAGACTACAGTATGCTACCAGCACCACAAATCTTAGAAGATGAAGTGTCCAACCTGTGTTCCCAAGTATGAGTTGACTGTCCTTGCTACAAAGGACAAGAGACCAGCAAGAAGTGGCTGATTATACTGAGTTGCCAGGCTCTCTCCTAGTCGATGCTCCAATAAGCCAGCAATGATCTTCAACATGAATACAGTAAAAAAATTAGATAAAGGAGGCCTATAACTAAATAAGTACATAAGCTGGAAATGGATCAATTTTTCACTGGAGCACGTTCGAAATGCAGAAAATCTATTACCAGATTCTGGAGCACTGGTTGCAAATAAGCAAAAATGTTTCGAGTACCCATACCGAGACTTAAACACAAAGAAGGTTATTTATAAGCAGTACATTTCAACAATAACCAACTTATGCCCGGAACTTTAGTTACTTATGCAACTCAAAAGATCAATATATCTAATCAGGATTAATGATAATTAGTTACTTCTATCTAAAAATGATATTTAGTTATACACCTTGGGTACCACTCGGGTAGAAAGATGTAAATTTGAGGTCAAGGTTTCATACTTTCACAACAAAACATAACCTAAACCTTTCAACTGAAAGCAACTAAGTTATTCCAACAAGTTACCTGATACCGCAAATTTGCTGATGTTCCAAGAAAGCAACTATAAACAGCTGCCGACTTCAAAACAGGAGCTCTCTTTCGCCCTGCTCCCACACTCGCTGAAGGTTTCAGCAATCCTCGAGCAGCATACAGGAGATCTGAGGAAACTCCAGCCCCAACACCAGAAATAAACCCAACACCAGCAAGTTTCAAACCACCAACTATTACTGCGGCGACCCTCTGGTTCATATTCCAATTCCGACCAAAGGTATTCTTTTGGAACGCGTTATCTGGCAATGATCCCAGAAGGCCTTTGACAAAGCCCAAGCTCTGACCAGAATCATCATCGGTAAAAGAAAGCACTGAAATAGTTGGAGCAGGTAGCCACACTGTAAAAAAATCGACAACAGACCCTCTAATAGTATCAGTGAGGACATAGTCAATTTCCTCAAAAAATCGCCCTTTCCGTCTTTCGTACTGTGCTAGTAGAGTGGTTGAAATTGATATAGCCTCTTCAATTGCTAATCTTTGAAGGAATTTTGGGTCTGCGAGCAATCTTTCCCGGAAACCCTGCAACAGTTGATTGGCTTGAATGAATCTGTATATAATGGAGTCTTATTTATTTAACAATAGCTACAATATTTATTCTGTTTTCAAGTCAAGAACAGCATGTGCTTCAAAATCTCAGAGGATTTCCAGCAACACCAATCAGATAAATTAACAAGATATATAGGTGGAAAGGACCACGGAGCAAAACAGAATCAATGAAAAGTTCCTTACTTGGAATCGGTGAATTAGTTCAGTCATAACAGGGTTTTTGTCAAGGTCAAAGAAGTTCTGCAATATCTCAGGAGAAACAACTCCAAGATCTATTCCTTTCTGAAGATCCTGCAATAGTTCAGTGAAAGAGTTCCATTAGCAAAACTATACAAATCCGATGGTGCGACGATAAGGAAATGTTTTGGCCACAGTTTTTTTTTTTACTAATAGAGATCTGACCATGACTGCTTTCATTAAATACCTGGGGTAAAGCTTCAGGCCTCCTGCCAGCAGCATTCATAACTCTAGCAATTTCGGCACGGTCAAAGCAATTTCTACTGCAAATTTTAGCCGCTGAATACCATAAGAAATCAGCAACTGGGATTTGACCTTCCCTCCTTATACTCTGTCTTTCAGGATCAAGTAGTACCACAACATGATCTTTCTTCGGCAACTTTTTAGATACTCTGGCAGGAACACCAGTTCCTCGTGACCCATATATAAGATGGCTTGCACCTGCCACAACAATTAGTATCCCTGGAGGATCTTTACCATTAAGTTCTTTCATAATTATCTGAGACATGGTATAATCATCAACTACCCTTGCTTGTGCTGATAAATATGAATTCGGACCAAAAGGAGAGTCACGAGTTGATGTAATATTCTCTATGAATGACCGGCCAGACCTAAAACCAGAAATGAAGCCAGAGCCTGCCGGAGGAGCATATTCCTTTCTTTCTGCTTTTGAAAGGCCTCCAATCCCCTCTGCTTGGACAGTTCTTTTCACCTACTCAATAAGGGAACGTTAAATTCTACTCATATTCATAGGTTAAGTAGTATGCACAACATAACAGTATGCAAGTTATATCATGGTTTTCGGAATTAGACTCATTGAATAATTTATGCCGAGTTGTCTAGGTACTCAATAGCGCCCATGCCTGCTAAAGCAGTTGCAGCAAGCTGCAGAAAAACTGTTCACAGGATGTGGCACAACAACTGCAATCTAAAGTATGGATATAAGATTAACACATAGGCATCAAGGAAAAACTTTGCAGGTGTCAGAAATTAGAAGAATTTGAATCGCTAGTGCACAATGGTATTGGTAATAAAATGTTACAAGTTCCTGCGAACTGTTGAATAGACAGTGAATAGATTATAAAAGCTATCAATCACCTGCAGTGGGGTTCCAGTAGCAACAAGCTTAATTCCCTTATCACGACAGAAATTTAGAAGAGGTTCATACTCCTTCCAACGCTCTGATGGCCAGTGCGACGTGTACAACTTTAAGATGCTGCCATCAATCCTACATAAAGCATAAGCTTGTAGAATGTTACAAAAAATGGAGTGCGGTCTCACTCAAGAATGCATATCATTTGTGGATAACAGATTCTTCAGGAAGATGAAATGTCCATCAGCATTGAAATCCTATAACTTTAATTGCGATAGAAACACTGCATTAACTGCACTGTTAAATACTCCCTCCGTTCGGAATTACTTGTCTCGGATATGGATGTATCTAGAACTAAAATACGTCTAGATACATCCATTTCTGCGACAAGTAATTCTGAACGGAGGGAGTAGAAACAGAGATGTAACTCATATAACTTCCATTATATTCTTATAGTAAAAATAAGATGTTAAGGAGCAAAAGATACATTGCCTATTCATCTAAGTGGACACCAGGTGTACTTCATCTATTGAAAATAAAACATTGTGAATAAATACAGATTCAATGGAACAGAGTAGCAACGTAGGAGGGTTAACGTACTAGCCTGGTAGTTATTTAATGCATTGCATGTCTCACAACAAATCAGAAAGGCACAGACATGTCCACAGCTCCACATCACTAATCAGCGCTCCAAGCGAAGATAGAGAAATCCCAAGCTCTATGTGTTACCCAAACTGATCTCAAGCACCAGAGTTTGAAAAAAGGTTTCCCTGTCAGTCTATGACTCTGGTGGTTCCAACTTCCAAGTGGCACTGTTGTTCAGGCCTGGCCCTTACAATCTTAACCACAGCTCTTGCTAGTCGCAGATTATGCCAACAGGATGGAAAATTAGAGAGATCAGAGTTCAATTCTATGAGCACCCCAATCTCCTAAGACAAAGAAATGTCAATGAACCATAATATGAACCCGTAATGTCCAACAAGCGTCAAGCAAACAGAACTAAAATTCCAGCGATTTCTCGACATGCGGTTGCAAGCAGGTGAACCATGTTCTTATCGGAAGCAATTCTCCGGATAACTTGATTAAAATTGTGTAAGGGGGTGCAGCGCACCTTCCGCGCATGAAGTCGTCGAGCTGCTGCTGGAGGTCGCAGGGGAAGGCCTCGAGCGCGAGGGACATGCGCCTCTGGGCGTCGGCGCAGCGGGCGGCGAGCTTGGTGACGATCTCGAGCTCGAGGACGCGGTCGTCGGGGTCGGGCACGAGCTCGGCCTCGCCGAGGTAGACGACCCTGGCGGCCGCCAGCTTGTCCCACACCCGGCCCTTGGCCTCCCTCCCCACCGCCTGCGGCTCCCCGATGACGGTCGCGTCGTACACCCTCGACACGGCCGACTCGTCGCCCTCGGGCTCCTTCTCCTTCGTCGGGGGCGGCGGGGCGGGGGCCGGAGACTCGGCGGGAGGCGATGGGGGGGACGCCTGGTCGTCGGCGGCAGCGGCGGGGGGCGCGCGAAGCACCGCGGAGGCGGCGGCGAGGGAGGGGATGAGGAGGAGGAAGTCACGGCGGGAGGATGCGGAAGCGGAGACGCTGCGGCGGGGGGAGGGGGCGGCGCCGGAGTTGAGGGGCTTGGTGCTGAGGCGGGAGCGGGGAGACGGGAGGAGCGGTTTGAAGGAGGCGGCGGCGTTTCTGAGCGGCGCGTGGGACATTTTCGGAGCTCCGCTTCGCCGGCAGCACCGCGGCCGCGGGGGCGGGGGAGCAACGATCTCTTGTGCTTAGACTAGTGAAACTCTTCTTCCCTTTGTGGTTGTGGTGATGGATAAACTCACTTAGATTTTGATTTGAATTTGTGTTCTGGCAATTTGGAGCTTTATTAATTTTTCAAATAAAACCATATGTCGGCAGCACTTTTCGCCTAAAATGTTTTAACTTGCGGGACTATTTTACAGGCAATTTTTGGGATTTCAATCAAAACTAGCAAAAAGAACTTAAATTTTGGTGACAAACTCAGTTGAATCTGTGACGCTGGTAGGATTTCAATGGTTGAACACTCCTCAGCCACATCATGTAAGCTTGGCACCAGGCCATCCACATCGACGCGATTCCTACTGGACATGCGCACAAGACGACGAGGGAAATACTTTTTTTTTGGAACGGAGGCAAAAGATTTGCCTCATCGATTAATTAAGCAGAAGAGAATTGAAATACTAGTAGGGCGGAGATACCACGCAACTCCCAAACTTGGCAATGGGTATGCAGAGAAGAATAAAAAAGTGCATGTGGGCAACTGTGGTCTCCAAATGCACATTTGGATAAGTAAAGATAGCCAGCCACACGCTCGCCAGCCAGCCCAGTCAGCAGTCGGCAGCGTGTGAAAGCTGGATTTGTTGTGTTTGCCACTGGCACGATGCAAACCAGATGCTACTCCTGTGCCACCAAACATTTCATCGTGGCAATAGAGAAAGATCGTGTGCTCCTGTTTCACCTCTCTTTTTTCTGTCCCTTGTCTATAACAAGACCGGGTAGCCGCAATAAATTATCGCGCAATTGTACAGATCTCAGGAGGAGGTTGCATCACAATGGCAAAACTGGAGAGAACAAAGGAAAGGTTGTGCCGGTGTTCAAGTCAGGGGCAAAATCCACTGCTATACTAGTACTGTACACCAAAGCTGCATGCCTGCATCAGTTGCTCCTGTTTGCGTATACTTTAGTTTCCTCTGCGACCTTTCCCCACATATTAGCAAAATGGTCCGAATATGAGACCTGCCAATTCATATCAAAGAGGTTATTTCTGTTCAACGACGCTGTTGCAGTTCCTGCCACACATTTCATGGTCAAAATTGTGCAGTACATTCATACCTGGTTTACAACATATCCTTTCAGCATCTCAATAAGATCCCGACGCCTATCCTTGTCAAATCTTTTAATTTCAGTCATGTTATTTTCCTGCATTCAATATAGAGAAGGTAAATGGCAGAAGGGCGAAATTATAATTCTTTCGGATGCAGCATGGTTCCAAAATTCAGTAACACACACTCCCAACATCCCAGAGGCCTGCAAAAAATTGATGTGCCAACTCCACACAAGAAATCAACCTCCACCCATTTTTCTAACTCAAAAAATGATCCTGCAGTTTGTACCATTGTCCGCATACCCTGAAAATACATGTTGAAACTCCAAAAAAGACGCACATACGTGATGATCCACTCCCAGGATCTTAGCACAAAGACAAAGACCACCCTCTGGGATCTCTTAAAGCAAAGCAATATGTTATCATAGAAAGCCTAGTATGCATACATAATCTACCTGATCAGTCATTTAAATTTTGGGAACTCTTAAAAAATTGAAGAGAATTATTTTTTTTTGCAGCAGCAATAGCTCAACTAACACATTATATGTGGATTAGCATGTACTCCCTCCGCTCCTAAATATTTGTCTTTTTAGAGACTACAAATGGACTACCACACACGGATGTATATAGACATATTTTAGAGTGTAGATTCACTTATTTTGCTCCGTATGTAGTCACTTTTTGAAATCTCTAGAAAGACAAATATTTAGGAACGGAGGGAGTACATAGTTTCACTAGCTAGAACTCGTCCCTCCTTTGTATTAATCCCAGCTGTAGCTATGCTTTCCTGCAGAATGTGTCAACCAGAAAAGGTAACAGAATATACTTATGGACAAACATAGTTCAACTACATGTTAGCCACCAACCTACATCATGGTGACGGTAATCCTAAATTTTGTTCTGATTTTCAAAGGCATAATATTGAAGGATAATGACTTGACTTGAACAAACTGCTTTTCTAGTTGGTATTTTGTATTCACAAACATAGCAGCAATGCCTCTTATAATGTTTAGAAGCTTCAAAAATATGCTACTCATGCCTAATATTATTCGATTATGTGTGCAGCTATCACAAGAATATTAATCTTTAGGACAATTATTCTAGCATGTACTACTATCTTGGTCAACAGACTTGGTTGAGGACGTGCGCCAGTTTTCATTAATAAACCATCCAATGAGAACATTTATCTTAAGCTTTTGTTTTCTTCTATATGATTTTCCATTTTTCCATATAACTTCATGCTCCATAAGTTTTCCAAAAGAACAATATCACTTCACAATTTTTGGCAGTTTACCTTAATACTTTCATATTCTCTAAGAGCTTGGTTTTTCACTCCTTCTCTTGTGCTTATTGTTTCTTTCAATCCCTCTATCTTCTGATACCTTGTCCATTCCTGCCCAATACCTCTTGATGATACAGATTCAAGTCTTCCTGCCCTAGTGTGCAAGAAAAACAGATCTGCTGACAGACTTTGCACATGTTGTAAAGCGTTTGAACGATCAGTAAACGCATGATTAACAGATATCATCATCTCCAAGTATTCATGGATAGTATCCTGCATACCCATAAATATTTCACTGTTATGATAAAATACATACGAAATTCTAAGATACAATACTCCCTCACTGTGCCCAAATAGATAACGTATAAATTGAGTCAAAAACTCAATGTCTTCTAAGTTAGACCAAACATATATACAAAAATATGAAGATAAACAATACCAAATTAATATCAATATATCCACCATTAGATATACTTTCATATATATTTATTGAATGTTGTAGTTGTTGATAGTTTCTTCCATATATTTGGTCGAACTTGGAAATAATTAACTTCTTAACTGAATTTATACGCCACCTATTTAGGGACAGAGGGAGTATTCATGTCTATTTGAGTTTGTGGCATATGCACATACCAGCTGTTGTACAACTTCAGAATTTAATTTTGCCTGAGATCTGCTGAACTTGACAACAGAATTTGCAAAATGTTGGATAACACCAGCCCGTCTTCTCTCGGAATTACATGTTGCCTGCTCCCTTTCAAATTTTGCCAGTTTAATCAATGTCATTCCCAAATGAGCTGTCGTTGTTCGAAGATCATCCTGAGCTTTAACAAGTGATTCCGCCTATATAAAATGCAAAATTAGAATATAACAATAGTAGTTTCCTGAACCAGAACATACCATTCCAAAAGTTTTATGAAAACTGTGAGTGCGCAAGAACAGAATAGGCGTTTCAAGACTTATTCTGCAGATAACAAAAAAGGAAGACCATAAAGTGGAATGGAGCACATTTCTATCTATGTACCAAGAGAACTTGACATTGCACTATTTTGGAGGCAACTATTCAATATGTCATGCTATCTACTACTCCCTCCGTTCCCAAATATAAGTCTTTCTAGAGATTCCACCAAGTGACTACATACGGAGCAAAATGAGTGAATCTACACTCTAAAATATGTCTACATACATCCATATGTTGTAGTCCATTTGAAATGCCTAAAAAGACTTATATTTAGGAACGGAGGGAGTATATGTCATAAATTCCTCAAGCATATAAGGTGAATACCATATGTTGCTACTTCTCTGATAAAACATCATGCATGTATGTTCACATACCATTTTATACATAAGCAAAAATATGTGGTCCGGCCAGTGGCCCCAAGAGGCCTTAACCAGGTCGGTGGCAAAGGCCGGGTCTAGTAACACTGCTTCTGATAGGCCAATTTGTCAACTCCATGGAAAAGTAAACTCAATTTTCATTCTTTCGTAAACCAGAGCATTAGATAAGTACCATCTAGATCAGAGTAACCTAGTCATTCATTAGAAAAATGAAGGTAAGATGGTCCATATAGAAATTTTATTTGGCCGCTGAAAGTGTGTTCATGTTTGTTGGCTGCAGCCGGTTCCTATATCAATCAAAATAAGTAAAGGCGCGAGCTGAAATGACTCAGAACAAGAGGAGCCAGAAGATTTGTAGCCCTCTGCACACAAATGCCTTATTAAATATTTAAAGATGAACTGAACCGACCGACCTCAGAACTTTCCAACAGATCACATCATCGCCCATGAATCAGTGTCAGAATTTTCTGCTATGACTACATATGTTGGCAAAACCTAAAACTATCGAATGCCAATAATAGTTAAAATAGCCAGGGTTTGATCTAAAAAAAGTTAAAATAGCCTGGGTTCGATCTAAAAAGTCTTAAATAGCCAGGGATCATAACCACCACGAAAAATTGTTGTGAAATTTGAACCACTGTTTAGCTAATTAGCTTGAGGAATTGAAAGAAACCATCTTACGAACATGAGTTAAATAATTATAAACAGTACATAAATTTATATAAAGTGCTAATTGTGCTGCCACGCATAAGAAATAAACACAGGGCAACGTATTCCCGTCTGCGGTGGTGGTCAGAGTTGAGGTCAGGCCCCACTCCCTCTTCCTGCTCCTTCCCCTTCTCCCTCCCCCTCCCCCTTCATCTCTTGATATTCATTCATCCTCCCATCAATGGCGCTCAGATGGTCATGCACTAAGACCGTTTGGTAATTAGATTTACCCTAGGTGATAAAAGAATGAAGCAAGTAACAGCTTCCTATAAGATTGATGTTACTTAAGTTATATGAGACTGTTTGATCTGCTTTTGAGCTTTGATATACCACCTAGTGCAGGTTGTCTATGCACGATAATGATACTATGTCTGGGAAGCAAGAGAGATGACGGTGGTACAAGCACCTGCTGAGACGTCGTTGTGAGCTGCTGTTGCAAGTCCTCGAGCCTGGACTTGTGCGACAGGAATTCTGTATCAGTCTCCTCCTCCACAGGCGGTGGCTTCGTGGCCACCAACCCATTGACAACGGTCTGCTTCAAATCCTTAAACATCCCAAATAAGTCCCTCCCAGCTTTGGCCGGGACCGTTGGGATGGCGGCATTCACCGTGGTGGTCCAGTGCCGCGGCGCCTCGCCTTGGAAGGCGGCGATGGCGCCGGGCTCGGTAAGGAAGGTGCGGAGGTCAGGGCTGCGGCCGACGACGGGGTGCGCGGCCAGCCGGCGGAGGTAGCGCTGGAGCGCGGTGCAGCGCTGGCTGACGAAGTCGTGGCGCTGCATGACCTGGCCCTCAACGAGGCTCTTGTCGGGGCGGGCAGGCACGAAGAGGCCGCGGTGGGCCGCGGCGAGGCGGTCGGCGAGGGCGACGACGTCGCGGAAGCGGCGGCGCACGCGGACCTCGTCGGCGCCGTCGGCGAGGCGCGTGGTGACGAGGTAGGAGAAGTAGCTCCCTGAGCCGGGGATGACGCCGGCGGCCCCGGAGACGGGCTCCGCGTGCTTCTTCGGGTCCGAGACGGTGATCCGGGAGAACTCGGGGCCCGCGTCGCCGTTCGCGGCGGCGGCCGGCGCGCGGGCGGCGGGGGGAGGCGGGGGCGCGTGGTCGTCCTCGTCCTCGTTGTCGTCGTCGTCGTCGAGGAAGTCGTCGATGACGAAGGGCTCGTGGCGGGCGGCGGCGCCGTTGGAGGAGGAGGAGGGCGGGCGGAGGAGGGGGTCGGTGGCGGCGGCCGGCGAGGAGTTGGAGGAGTCGAGGGCGAGGGTCTCGAGGTCGTCGGCGGCCGCGGAGGCTGTGGCGGACGGCGACGAGGGCTCGGCGGCCATCATGGCTGCTTGGGGAGGCAGGCGGGTGGGTAGGGTTTGGGGGATTTAGGGGGTGAGGGCTGGACGTGGAGATCGAGGGATCTGAGAGCGACGAGGGGAGGCGAGGGGAGGAGGGATCGATCGGGGTCGGGGCAGCGGAGGAGCGGAAGGAGTCCGGAGTCCGGAGCTGGGTGGTGGTGTCGCGTGCGTGTTCCGCCGCGGGTATGCGTATTGCGTAAGCGTAACCCAGGGGGCAGCTCAGATTTATCGAAAAAATATACTATTTGCGAATTATCTTTGATTATCTGGAAGAGGCCGTCAATGCCATCTGGGCCCTGAACATTTATTTTAACAACAAAAGCGAACCGTGCGAGCCCCGACACGCACGCAAAGCGCCTTTCTCTGTGTGCGAATCGAAGGCACTGATAGCAAACTTTCTCCGTTCAACGTATGCGAGCACCTGTGTTGTCCTCCGTCCCGTTCCGAGGCAACAAGATAGGGAATTCCATTATTCATCGGCAGCCACTTGTGTTCAAAGTGCGTTTGGTTGACTATACACATGGCTTTATCGGAAACAGTTTGATCACACCGATCCTCCAGTAGTGGCCTTTACCAAGACTGAACTCCAGTCTAAACACATAGCATGGTTCGATCAAATCAGACTCCATATCAACAAAGGTACGAGAGATGTAGGGGGCATAGCTCGATCAAACACAAAGGAGCGAAGACTGTTCTGCTTCAGGTAGACAAGATAGAGATTTGATTGTTTTGCCCAACATATGCAAGTGGCACAAATAGTACAGAATTGGTCAAATGAGCATCATTTTCAGTAGCATTGCATCGGTATTATCTAGTTGGCGTGCTCATCCTGGCTACAGTCTGTACAAACAGAAACAGACACACAAACACACCAACTAATTTAGCCGCTGTGTGGCTGACCAGGCGAGAGATGGTATGCAACCAGCACAAAAGCAAACCAGAAACATTATCAAACATCCCCTAGAAAAACATTATCAAACATGATATCTACTCCCTCTGTAACTTAATGTAAGTCTTTTTTGACGCTATGACGGTGTAGGTTGCAGATGGAGTATACGATAAGAATATATCTGCAGCTTGAGAATTGCAGCTATTCAGACTTTCACAGTCCATGTCAGTCACAACATGGATCACATTCTACAGTCAAGAAAAAGGAATTGGGCACCTGAGTATAACAATGCTGCTCTCAAAACATTTTGTCAAGAACGACCACCCCCAACAAGCTGCACTTCATTTTCACAATAAAACCACATTTGGCATTTGTATTAGAAATAAACCCTTCCTGAGCCTAAGCAGGGATGGCAAAAAAACTGCTCCAAGATTTGCAAGTTGCAACATAGAAACTCACTACCCAGCATGTAAAACCAGGCACTGTGTCGCATTCTAAAACAAACATTCTTAGCTTATAGGAAAGCTCCGAGATACATGTTCAACAAGCAAGACACAACACCTTTAGAATTAGGAATTCAGCATTCTTAATCAAAATTCAGATAAAGTTTGACACTGACTTGGCACGAATTTGATGCTCCTCAGAAGCTTTGCCATATATCTTGACAAAAACAACTGGACCGTTCCTGAATTTCTATGTGTGATCATAAAACAAAAGAGACAGGTGATTCCTCATCAAGGGTCCTGAGACAGAGGGGCAGACCCAGGAAAACCAAGCACGGGACTCTAGTCCAATCCAAGAGAAATAACACTCACAAAGATCTACTGACTGAAACACTACATCAGGTCAGCATTGCAATACCATTATACCAGTAACCATTGATTTCTGATAGAATAACTACTCCCTCCGTCCGGAAATACTTGTCATCAAAATGGATACGGAGATACTTGTCATCAAAATGGATAAAAGAGGATGTATCTAGACGTATTTTAGTTCTAGATACATCTCTTTCTATTCATTTTGATGACACAAGTATTTTCGGACGGAGGGACTATTATTTAACAACAAATGCCAGAAAATACTCAAACATTCATCTATCAAGTATCACAAACAACAGAAGCACCAAAGGATTGTAGCACTTTCCAGTATGATCAGCTCTAATGCCAAACAAGCTTGAGAGGGTCACAACATGGATCACATTCTACAGTCAAGAAAAGGAACAAGGTGCCTTCATTGGGCACCTGAGTATAGCAATTCTGCACTTTATTTTCACAATAAAATCATTCATAGCATTTGTATTAGAAATAAACCCTTCCTGAGCCTAGGCAGGAAAGGCAAAAAAAATTGCTCAAAGATTTGCAACATAGAAACTCACTGCTCATCATGCAAAACCAGGCACCTTCTTAGTTTATACACTAAAAAACATTCTTAGCTTATAGGAAAGCTCAAGATATATGTTCAACAAGCAAGACACAACACCTTTAGAATTAGGAATTCAGCATTCTTAATCAAAATACAGATAAAGTTTGACACTGACTTGGCAAGGATTTGATACTCCCCAAAAGCTTTGCCATATCTTGACAAAAAAATTGGCCTGTTCTTGAATTTCTATGTGCAATCATAGAATAAAAGAGACATGTGATTCCTCATCAAGGGCCCTGAGACAGAAGGGCAGACCCAGGAAAGCCAAGTGCAGGATTCTAGTCTAATCCAAGAGAAATAGCAAGTACCACACATCAGTCCCAAAATAACATGAAGTGCATGCTGATGCAGCACAACATTATCGTATCCCTAGCGTCAGCTATTAACAAAGCTTAACTTACAAAAATATGAAGTTTGTCACCAAGATCTATTGACTGAAACACTACATCAGGGCAGCATTGCAATACCATACCAGTAAACATTGATTTCTCAGAGAATAACTACTAAATAACAACAAATGCCAGAAAATACTCAAACATTCATCTATCAAGTATCACAAACAACAGAAGGACCAAAGGATTGTACTAGTACTTTGCTTTCATTACCCTCAAGAACATACCATCTACATCACTGATATAGTTAAACATCATACATATATATAGAAGTACTCAAGTCTTGAACACTAAACTTCCATCGCAGCGTGGAACTCACAAGAGAAAACGGTGCATATATTGGCAAAAGTCGGCGCATCAATCAGGATCAACAATAAACCAATAGATCTGTAACTACAGAACGATGAACTGGAGAAGATACAGGGCACAGTTAAAGCAATATCAGATCCAGGGTAACTCCAGTTTAAGTCGAACTTGTCGCGCCGAGGAAGCCTATCAGATCTCGTCGCCCGGCGCCTCAAACCCTAGATCCGGGTGCCCCGAGGAAGGACAGCAGCCCCTGGGCCGCGCTGTTGCCGCTCGCTGCGTCGGCGTCGTCCAGGAAGAGGTCCTCGGGCATGCGGAAGGCGCCGTGGGCGGCGACGATGGCGCCGCCGACGAGCATCCCGGAGATGATGAGCGACGCGACGGGCGTGAAGAAGAAGGCGACGATGGAGGCGACGACGAGCCCCAGCAGCGTCTCGCGGTCGGAGAAGGTGCGGCCGAAGAGCGCGACGGGCTGGTCGGAGGCGCGGAAGATGTAGAGGAAGCACCAGGCGGCGAGGACCCCGAGGAGGATGAGGAGCGAGAAGGGGTGGGCCAGGAGCGAGGCGGCGAGCGCGAAGGCGACGACGGCGGTGTAGTTGACGCGGAAGTAGGTGAGGTTGCGGCGCAGGCGGGAGGTGGCGTCGGAGAGGGAGTCCGGCCGCGAGAAGGCCGAGCGGTCGACCATCTCGGCCCACGGGCGCCGGTCGGACAGCGAGCGGCGCGCCGACTCGGAGATCCGGCTCATGAAGAGCCGGAACGCCGGCGTGGCCATCGGCGCGTCCAGGCCGCCGCCGCCGCCTGTGGCGGCGGGCGCCGAGCCCGCGGCCGTGGGGTTGGTGACCGGGAGGAGGGGCGGCTGCGTCGGCGCGGAAGCCATGGGGGGCAGATCTCGGCGTGCTCTCCAACAATCGGGAAGGGTTTGCTGCGGAAGCGGTGGTTGCCTCTCTTGCCTGCGCCCTTCCGCTCGAGTTATTCTAGCTTGGTTTGTTCCGTGGGATGGACGACAGTGCGTTTAGGCTGTTGCCCGGGTCCACATGTCGGTGACGAGCTCGTTTGGTTCGATGGACTACTTTTGCGTGCTTCGTCGGCTGCAAGAATGGGCTGTGACCAATCTGGACTGTGGACCTGGTCCATGTGGTTGTCCACCTCTTGAGACGGGTTATTCGTTGCGGTTGCAGTTTTGTTTTTTCGAGAAAAAAAGTTGTTCGTTGCAGTTTCAGCGCAAAGAAAAAGAAGAAATCCCTCAAAAAAAAGTGCCACCTGGGTTCCTCGCTCGGGCCGCTCGAAGGCGACCCAAACCCTAGCTAGCGGCCCCTGTTCGGATCATTCCTCATTGCCGGTCGGTGGCAGCGGCAACAACACTACCTTTTCACCCGGGGTGGCTCGCATTAGATGTCTTTCCTTCGCAAGCGAGGGCGTGCATCAGCAGGAGGCGAATGGCGGCGGCGGCAATAGTTGCGGCAGTTGGCGTGCGGCCGCGGGGCCGCATGTAGCTTCTTGCTCGGGCGGTTGTGGTGGATCCTACACCTAGATCCGACACTCCCGAGGTTGGCTACGTCTATGGAGGTCCGATGTGCCCCTTTGCCCGTGACGTGGGGAGATGTGAGGCAAACCTGGCCAAGTGGGTCAGCCCTGCCTTGCCTACGCTTAAACGTGCCAGGCACGACACGCCTCTCCTAGGCATATTTGTGAGTGGGACGTGTCGTGTCGGCACGCAAATCTCGCCCCTAGGCCTAAGCATGGCACACTTATTAAACAGGTCGACCCGTGACATGTGAGAATTCTTGTTATAAGTAATCATGTCAAATTGGTATTCGTTCAATATTTTGATGATGTGTATGTTGCTCTTCCTCTAGTGGTATTGTGTGAACGTCAACTACACGACACATTGCCATGCTTGGGCCTAGGAGAAGGCATTGTGGATTAGTAAGTAGATGATGGTTTGCGAGAGTGACAGAGGCTTAAATCCTAGTTTATGCGTTATTCCGTAAGGGGCTGATTTGGATTCATATGTCGTATGCTATGGTTAGATCTATCTTAATTCTTCTTTTGTAGTTACGGATTCTTGCGAGAGGGGGTAATCATAAATGGGTTGTTTGTTCAAGTAAGAACATCACTCTAGCACCGATCCACCCACATAACAACTTTATCAAAGTAGTGAACAAGACTAAAACATGATGAAGTTAACTAGAAGATATTCCCATGTGTCCTCAAGAACGTTTTGCTTAATATTAGAAGTACTTCCTGCTTATCCTTTGCAATATAAGGATTAGGCCACCTTGCTGCACCTTTCTACATTGGTTACTTGTTATTTGCTATCAATTGTCTCGCTATCAAACTATCTGTTACTGTCATTTTTCAGCACCTGCAGATAATACCTTGCTGAAACTGCTTATCAATTACTTCTACTCCTCGTTGGGTTCAACACTCTTATACAAAAGACTACGATTGATCCCCTATACTTGTGGGTCATCAATACCATGCACGTACCAATTTGTATATCACATTACAAAGACTTATAGGCCTGAAATCTAAAAGTTCTGATGGGTTAGCAATCTTTGGAATAAGATGAAGGAAATATGCCCTAGAGGCAATAATAAAGTTGTTATTTTATATTTCATTATTCATGATAAATGTTTATTATTCATGCTAGAATTGTATTAACCAAAAACTTGATACATGTGTGAATACATAGACAAAACACCATGTCCCTAGTAAGCCTCTACTAGACTAGCTCGTTAATCAAAGATGGTTAAGTTTCCTAATCATAGACATGTGTTGTCATTTGATGAACGGGATCACATCATTAGGAGAACGATGTGATGGACAAGACTCATCCGTTAGCTTAGCATATTGATCGTTCAGTTTTATTGCTATTGCTTTCTTCATGTCAAATACATATTCCTTCGACTATGAGATTATGCAACTCCCGGATACCAGAGGAATACCTTGTGTGCTATCAAACATCACAACGTAACTGGGTGATTATAAAGATGCTCTACAGGTATCTCTGAAGGTGTTTGTTGGGCTGGCATAGATCGAGATTAGGATTTGTCACTCCGAGTATCGGAGAGGTATCTCTGGGCCCTCTCGGTAATGCACATCATAAGAAGCCTTGCAAGCAAAGTGACTAATGAGTTAGTTGCGGCATGATGTATTACGGAACGAGTAAAGAGACTTGCCGGTAACGAGATGGAACTAGGTATGTAGATACCGATGATTGAATCTCTGGCAAGTAACATACCGATGACAAAGGGAATAACGTATGTTGTCATTACGGTTCGACCGATAAAGATTTTCGTAGAATATGTAGGAACCAATATGAGCATCCAGGTTCCGCTATTGGTTATTGACTGGAGAGGTGTCTCGGTCATGTCTACATAGTTCTCAAACCCGTAGGGTCTGCACGCTTAACGTTCGATGACGATTTTGTATTATATGAGTTATGTGATTTGGTGACCGAATGTTGTTCGGAGTCCCGGATGAGATCACAGACATAAAGAGGAGTCTGAAATGGTCGAGAGGTAAAGATTGATATATAGAATGATAGTATTCGGACACCGAAAGTGTTCCGGAGGGTATCGAGTACATATCGGGTCACCGGAAGGGGTTCCGGGCACCCCCGGCAAAAGATATGGGCCTAATGGGCCAAGAGGGGAAACACAGCAGCCAGTAGGGACTGCTGCACCCCCCATATGGGCCGCACCAGAGGAGAAGGAAAGAGGGGAAGAGAGAAGGAAGGGGAGGGATTCGGCCTCCCCCTTCCTTCCCTCCTCCCTCCTCCTTCCTCCCCCTCTGGAACTTATGGAAGGGCCAAATTGGAATAGGCCCCAAGTAGGATTCCTGCTACTTGGGGCGCCCAAGGCTACTCCCCTCCCCCTCCCACCTATATATACGTGGGGAGGGGGCGCCTAGAACACACACCAACAATTGTTAGCCGTGTGCGGCGCCCCCCTCCACAGTTTACGCCTCCGGTCATATCTTCATAGTGCTTAGGCGAAGCCCTGCGCGGATCACTTCACCATCACCGTCACCACGCCGTCGTACTGACGAAACTCATCTACTTCCTCGACACTTTGCTGGATCAAGAGTTCGAGGGACGTTATCAAGCTGAACGTGTGCAGAACTCGGAGGTGCCGTACGTTCGGTGCTTGATCGGTCGGAACGAGAAGAAGTTCGACTACATCAACCGCGTTGTCAAACGCTTCCGCTTTCGGTCTACGAGGGTACGTGGACACACTCTCCCTCTCTCGTTGCTATGCATCTCCTAGATAGATCTTGCGTGAGCGTAGGAAATTTTTGAAATTGCATGCTACGTTCCCCAACAGTGGCATCAGAGCCAGGTCTATGTGTAGATGATATGCACGAGTAGAACACAAAGAGTTGTGGGCGGTGATCATCATACTGCTTACCACCAATGTCTTATTTTGATTCGGTGGCTTTGTTGGATGAAGCGGCCCGGACCAACCTTACATGACCACGTTCATGAGACCGGTTCCACCGACAGACATGCAACTAGTTTTGCATAAAGGTGGCTGGCGGGTGTCTGTTTCTCCAACTTTTGTTGAATCAAATTTGACTGTGGCCGGTCCTTGTTGAAGGTTAAAACAGCAAACTTGATAAATCACCGTTGTGGTTTTGATGCGTAGGTAAGAACGGTTCTTGCTAGAAGCCCGTAGCAGCCACGTAAAACTTGCAACAACAAAGTAGGGGACGTCTAACTTGTTTTTGCAGAGCATGTTGTGATGTGATATGGTCAAGACATGATGTGATATACGTTATTGTATGAGATGATCATGTTTTATAAAAGTTATCAGCAACTGGCAGGAGCCTTATGGTTGTCGCTTTATTGTATGAAATGCAAATTTCATGTAATTGCTTTACTTTATCACTATGCGTTAGCGATAGTTGTAGAAGCAATAGTTGGCAAGACGACCACGACGCAACGATGGAGATCAAGGTGTTGAGCCGGTGACAATGGAGATCATGACGATGCTTTGGAGATGGAGATCAAAAGCACAAGATGATGATGGCCATATCATGTCACATATTTTGATTGCATGTGATGTTTATCTTTTATGCATCTTATTTTTCTTAGTACGGCGGTAGCATTATAAGATGATCCCTTAACTAAAATTTCAAGGTATAAGTGTTCTCCCTGAGTATGCACCCTTGCGAAAGTTCGTCGTGTTGAGACACCACGTGATGATCAGGTGAGATAGACTATACGTTAACATACAAAGAATGCAAGATAGTTTTGCACATGCGGAATACTCGGGTTAGACTTGGCGAGCCTGGCATGTACAACATGGCCTCGGAACACTGGAGACCAGAAGGTCGAACGTGAATCATATAGTAGATATGATCAACATAGAGATGTTCATCATTGATGACTACTCCATCTCACGTGATGATCGGATATGGTTTAGTTGATTTGTATCACGTATCATTTAGATGACTTGAGGGATGCCTATCTAAGTGGGAGTTCTTAAGTAATTTGATTAATTGAACTTTAATTTATCATGAACTTAGTCCTGATAGTATTTGCAAATTATGTTGTAGATCAATAGCTCGCGTTGTAGCTCCCCTGTGTTTTTGATATGTTTCTAGAGAAAACTAAGTTGAAAGATGATAGTAGCAATGATGGGGACTGGGTCTGTGATCTGAGGATTATGCTCATTGCTGCACAGAAGAATTATGTACTTGATGCACCGCTAGGTGACAGACCTATTGCGGGAGCAGATGCAGACGTTATGAACGTCTGGCAAGCTTGATATGATGATTACTTAATATTTTAGTGCACCATGCTTTACGGCTTAGAATCGGGGCTCGAATGACGTTTTGAACGCCATGGAACATATGAGATGTTTCAAGAACTGAAATTGGTATTTCAGACTTATGCCCGTGTTGAGAGGTATGAGACTCTTCGTGATACTGAAATCAGCGGAGGTAGAAATCAAGAAAGAGCATCAAGTGTTGATGGTTAACAAGACCACTAGTTTCAAGAAAAAGGGCAAGCACTACAAAAAATACACTTCCGTGATGATACGTGTTTGTCACAGTAGGTCGTTTTTTTTGTCATGCGTGTACATCCATGACAATTTCATGACAGAATCAAGATAG
Organism: Triticum aestivum; assembly: GCF_018294505.1. Classification (NCBI taxonomy): domain Eukaryota; kingdom Viridiplantae; phylum Streptophyta; class Magnoliopsida; order Poales; family Poaceae; genus Triticum; species Triticum aestivum. Next base: position 494,731,567 of record NC_057794.1, on the reverse strand, counting down.
TCATACCTGTACTGTCGTAGAAGTGTTCCGTGACATTACCAAAATTATCATCACGGAAGTGTCCACTTCCATGACGATAAATCGCGCGTCACAGAAGTGCTTTCGTCAAGGGTGACCGACACGTGGCATCCATCGTAATGGAACACCGTTAAGCTATCGGGGCCGGTTTTGGATCCGATAACCCGCTAACAGCCCGACCAATGGGGATTTTCCACGTGTAAAATCATCATTGGCTGGAGGAAACACGTGTCGGCTCACCGTTGGGACAGATGTCATCCACTCATTGGACCGAAGGCGCCTATGATACGTCGACACGTGGCATAGCCGAACAGAGGCCCATTCCTGTGAAAAGGTCGGCCCGTTTGACTTGGTCAAAAGGTGGCAGGCCGGCCCATGAAAAGCCTGTTAACGGCCTGTTCGCATATAGCCCATTTACAGCCCGCTAACCCAGGGCCCGTTACGACCTATCCGAATTAGGCCCAGTAGCGTCATCTGGGCCGTCTAATATGATTCTAGCCCATTTTAAGTTTCGGCCCATGTATGACCCATGACGTCTTTCGGCCCATATGAGGCCCTTCGTAACTCTTGGCCCATTAACAGCCCGTGGTGAAACTGGCCCGTAATGAATAGTGTATCACTTTATACCCATTAACGGTCCATTAATCCATTGGGCCGTTTGCAGCCCATGTTATCTTTCGGCCTTCTCAGGGCCCATTTATTCTTGGGCTCATTTCCAGCATTCGGTTACTTACGGCCTGTTACTGCCATTTTCTGCTTGTGGGCCAAATTCAGCCCGTGATTACAGTCGGCCCGTTTGTGGCCCGTTAATACGTTGGGCTGTTTTCATAGCGTCATCAAATATGGCCTATTAACGATGGCTCGTTATGGTTGGCCCATGAACGGACGACTCCAACTCTGGCCCGTTTACGGCCATAATGCGGTCTATTTTTGTCCCATGTCTGGCCAATCGATCATACGGCCCATATAAGGCCCATTGTTTCTACGAACCGTAGAAGGCCCATTGTTTCTACGGCCCGTAGGAGGCCCGGTGTCACTACAGTAAATATGTAGCTCATGGCCTGTTAAAGGCGGGAAACTACTATAGGTTTAGACCTGCTAATGGCCCAAGATGATTATAGGCCCACGTTTTGGCCCATATGAGTAACGGGCCGGCCTGAAGACCGGCAACACTGAGATCCACTGAACCTTCTGGCCTAAATTACAACATATCGACCAAAGAATAAACCTAGACTATACAATAACGAAATTACGGCATATTACATCCACTGGGAATCAAAGTTCCCTACCAGTGATAATAAAGCGCAACATGACCGCAGATTACATACACTGGGCATCAAAGGTTGCCACCAGTGCATATAAACACGCCGACAAAAGAATATACAAAACTAAGAGCACTTCAGAAGACACTAGACCTGGCAGCCGAACAAGCTGATGAGACCTCAGTTGTGTCAACGATAGATGCTTCATCCCTAGCTGTATGGCACCATAGTGCACAAGGCAGTCCCCTGACATCTTCATTACATCTTTGACTTCAAGTCTGAGCTGAGCTGAAGCAAGCCTTTCCGCTTTAAGTTGAGACTGAAGAAGTCGAACTGATTGAGGCAGCGACTGCACAGAGGTTGTCTCACACCTGCTGGTGAGTAGCTTCAACTCACTGTCTTCATCAAGACAGGACCTTGGGGTCATCTCGCTGTCCTCAAGATGGTTTGGCTCACTATCTTTCCTAAAGTTCTGCCTGGCATAAGAGATACGACTCTAAAAGAGAAACAAGGAGACATGTAACAGGTTTCACAATTATATAAGCAAATAAATGGATCTGTTCTGCATAAGGAACATGTTTTTACAACTACAATTTAAAACTGGTAGTTTTTGCAAACATCCAATCAGATGTAAACAGCAGTGGAGGAAATGATGCCTATCCAAATCTATACTAGAACAAAGTTTGAAGGCTTGAGAAGGATGAACTTACATTACATGTTAACACAGGCTGGACAAAGCCCTTCTCCATGTTGATGGAAGGATAATTCAATAAATTCCCGAAAGAAAATTCTTTATAAGCGTTGCCATTATTCTACATTTTGCAAAGAGTAAATATAGATCAAATAATATTGGAAGAAATAAAGGATAATGAAGCTCAGGTGCAGACTGATGATACATAATCAAATAGCAATTAATTAAGTACAGCATTACAATGCAAAAGGTATTGACAAGAGGAATGCAGACATCAACGTGTGCTGTGGCATTGGCTTTATTCAACATTTTGGTAAGAGTAAATGTAGATATGATAATTTGGAGAAAGTGGAAGGCAGGGCATATAAGATGCAGAGTAATGCTAGACAATCAACTATCTCGCGATGCATGTACAGTAATACCACCACCGTCCGTTATTACTTGTCGCTCAAATGGATGTATCTAGCACTATTAAGTTCTAAATACATCTAATTGATCAACAATTAATTCGATACATAGGGAGTACATGACAACAGGTACTTACATGAGCAATCCAAAACTTCATAACCATTGTGTTAATTCTACATTTATCTAAGAGTAAATATAGATCTTATAATTTCAAGCAAAGGGAGCATAAAGAAGCGAACATTTACAGTGATGCTACATAATCAAACAGCAATGAGTGTAAGTATGCTGACAAAGGGCAAGAGGTCACTACAAAAAACACACTTCCGTGATGATGCGTGTTTGTCACAGTAGGTCGCTTTTTTTGTCATGCATGTACATCCATGACAAATTTATGATAGAATCAAGATAGTCATACCTGTGCTGTTGTAGAAGTGTTCCATGACATTACCAAAATTATCATCACGGAAGTGTCCACTTCCATGACGATAAATCGCGCGTCACAGAAGTGCTTTCGTCAAGGGTGACCGACACGTGACATCCATCATAATGGAACGCCGTTAAGCTATCGGGTCGGGTTTTGGATCCGACAACCCGTTAACAGCCCCGACCAATGGGAAATTTCCACGTGTAAAATTCTTATTGGCCAGATGAAACACGTGTAAGCTCGTCAGTGGGTCAGATAGGCGCCTATGATACGTCGACATGTGGCACGGGCCAACAGAGGCCCATTCCTGTGAAAAGGTCGGCCGTTTGACTTGGTCAAAAGCTGGCGGACCGGCCCATGGAAAGCCTGTTAACGGCCTGTTCGAATATAGCCCATTTACAGCCCGCTAACCCAAGGCCCGTTACGCCCTATCCGAATTAGGCCCAGTAGTGTCATCTGGGCCATCCAATATGATTCCAGCCCGTTTTCACTTCTGGCCCATGTATGGCCCATGACGTCTTTCGACCCATATGAGGCCCTATGTAACTCTTGGCCTACTAACGGCCCGTGGTGAAACTGGCCCGTAATGAACAGTGTATCACTTTACACCCATTAATGGCCTGTGGTGAAACTGGCCCGTAATGAACAATGTATCACTTTATACCCATTAACGGCCCGTTATTGCGTTGGGCCGTTTCCAGCCCATGTTATCTTTCGGCCTTCTCAAAGCCCATTTATTCTTGGGCTCATTTCCAGCATTCGTTTACTTACGGCCCGTTACTGTCATTTTATGCTTGTGGGCCAAATTCAGCCTGTGGTTACAGTCAGCCCGTTTGTGGTCCGTTAATACGTTGGGATGATTTCATAGCGTCATCAAATACGGCCTATTAACGATGGCCCGTTATGGTCGGCCCATGAACGGACGATTCCAACTCTAGCCCGTTTACGGCCATAATGCGGTCTGTTTGGCCCATGTTTGGCCAATCGATTATACGACCCGTATAAGGCCCATTGATAATACGGCCCGTAGAAGGCCCATTGTTTCTACGGCCTGTAGAAGGCCCATTGTTTCTACGGCCCATAGAAGGCCCACTATTTCTACGGCCAGTAGGAGGCCCAGTGTCACTACAGTAAATATTAGCCCATGGTTATTGTGGCCTAGTTTTAAAAAATAGGTTATTGTAGCCACTAGCTAACCGCGGAAAAAGAACTGCAATGACTACAAGCAAACAAATAAACAAGACAATAAGGAAATAAATACGCAAGCAACTAACGCTAGGCTATCACGGCTATTACACATATTACATCCATTGGGCATCAAAGTTCGCCACCAGTGCAAATATAGGGAACAAAGCAGCATATCATATACACTGGTTGTCAAAGTTGGCGACCAGCGCAAATAAACGCCGCAGCAAAACAAATCCAGAATTGAAACCACTTTAGAAGATCTTAAGAAACAATATCATGTGTACCCATAATGCTGACAAGATGCTTAGCAAGCTTATTAACTTTCTCTTGTTTGGCGCTTAAAGCCTCCAGTGCTTGCTGTTGCACCAGAAAATATGCATCTGAATTCTGCAGGGACTTCCTCAGTCCTTCAGCTTCCTGTCACAGCACATCTGATCGATGTCTTTCAACTTGAAGTTGAGACTCAAGAAGACGAACTGATTCAGGCAGCGAGTTCGAAGAGCTTGTGCCAGCAGTAGTGGCCAGTAACTCGAACATTACATCAAGACAGGACTTTTGGGTTCCCTCACTGTCGTGAAGATAGTTTTTATCAGGTTTCTTGGAGACCAACAGGGATGTCTCACTATCTCGAACCTTATCTGCATTACTTCCTTTACCATTGGATAACGCGGTATTGTTCTCCAATATTTTGTCCGCATTCTAAAAGAGAAACAAGCAGACACATCACATGTTTACCATGTTGTATATGAAACTCATTTTGGTAAATGAGTTCAGTAGTAAAGTGGACAGGATAACAACATGAAACAAACATATATCTATGTACCATGGTCACTTTATGGTCTATATCATTCTAGTTTTTGTTGCCAAATCAAGATAGAGACACAATTCAAATAATATTTGTTCAAGACAAAGCAGAATAGATAGAATATAAGTGTGGGTAACTATAGAGCAATAACAACACTTGTAATGTGCATGACATGAGAACATAACTATTTATTCAATTGAAACTGAAATCAACATAGAGCAGGTTACAACAGCAAACCAGTTAAAGAAACAAGTTTAAAACATACCTGTTGCGCCATTGGAGTTTCAATTCCATCCTTCAAATTTGAAAATAGTTGGTATGAGTAAATACAGTCATGCAAGAGCAAAGGAGTATGAACCATAGCTACAGAACCTGACCTGAGAACAAATCTTCTTCTCCTTTAAGCATCGAGTTGGGATTCGGAGTGGCGGTCCTCGTGCTTTGGGCACTGCAGTTCCCTTACTAACTGCTCGTGTTTGGGTGCTCTGTGGTGGAGATGGTGCTGTGTCAACTGGAACTGGGTTACTATGTGCCGGGGTTGGGGTTAGAAGGGGTGTAGCTGGTTCTCTGTCCAACTGGGTAGGGGTACAATCTGCGAGAGTCTGGGTTATGTGCGGTGGATCTGGTCCTTGGGCAAGTACAATCGTGGTTCTATCTGCATCAACTGGTAGCACTATCTTTTCTGAAGACCGTGTTGTTACTCCCTTAGATACTGCCATCACGCTCTCCAATTCAAATGGCTGATAAACAAGAAAAGTAATTGAAAGTATAGACATTGTATGATAGACAGGTGCAATGGATAGTGGGGAATAAAAGAGGGCATGAAATAATTCATATTTATGTTGTCTAACCAAACAGGATAGCATGACACAATTTCACATATATGATGGCTAACTAAACAGGATAGCATGACACAATTTCACATTATGATGGCTAACTAAAAAAGATGGAAAGACATAGTTCAAAATATGAGACTATGTAAACAGGATGACATGACATAACTATATAATGTGTTTATTAAATAGGTTGGCATGCCATAATTCACATACATTCACGGATAGAATGCCATAATTCAAAATATGATGACTGTAAACACTAAACAGGATGAGATGATATAACTATATGATGTCTTTATTAAATGGGTTGCCATGCCATAATTCAGATAGATGATGTGTATGTACTATGTAAACATGATGGCATGATATAATTCAAATATATGATTTATATAGTAAGCAAGTAAGCAGATGGCAATCCATATATGATGTAAAAACTAAGCAATGCAAGACAACATGCATGACATGGGTAATATAACCCTGCCAAGTTTGAGCATAGACCTCAGGGGGAAAATAGGACTGGTCATCAGTCTCTGAATCCTCCTCTGAGGAGCTCTTTGTAACCAGCAAGATGTCTGCTTCAGCAGGTAGCATTGTCTGCTCTGAATACCTTGTTTTCACTCTAGATACCTCCATCACCGCTTCAAATGGCTGATGCACAGGAAGAGTAGTTGAATATACAAACATTGTCGACAAATGGAACACGTAATACAAAAAAATGATAGCATGATATAATTCACATACATGATGATTGGCTAAACAACATGGCATTGCATAATTCACATATATAATGCCTTTGCAACAAGATAGCATTGTATAATTCACATATATAATGTCTTGCAACAAGATGGCAATGCATAATTCACATATATGGTAATTAAACACTGAATAGATGGCATTCACACAAAGCATGTCTAAACTAATCAAATGACATAGCAATGCGAGACACCATACGCACGATATGAGCAACATAACCCTGCCAAGTTAGAGCATACACCTCGAGGGGGGGGGAATAGGACTGGTCATCTGTCTCTGAATCCTCCTCTGAGGAGCTATCCGTAACCAGAGAGATATGCGCTTCGTCAAATAGCATAGTCTGCTCTGAAGACCTTGTTTTCACTCCAGAATTTGCCATCACCGTGTCAAATGGCTGATGCACGCGAAGAGCAGTTGAATGTAATAACATTTTTGACAAATGTAATATGTAACCAAAAAAAGGATGGCCTGATATAATTTACATATAAGATGACTGGCTAAGCAGGATGGCATTGCAAAATTCACATATATGATGCCTGGCTAAACAAGATGGCGTTGCATAATTCACATAAATGATGAATAAAGTAAACAGATGACATTCGCACAAAGGATGTCTAAACTAAGCAGATGACATAATTGATGTATAAAGTAACCAATGCAAGACACCATATGCATGATATAACCAACATCAGCATGCCAAGTTAGACGAAGACCTCAGGGGGTAAATAGGAGTTGTCTTCTCCTTCTGAATCCCCCTCAGAACAGATATCTTCCTCTCGATTACAATCCGAAATGCGTGGAGGCGGGGCTGCCTTTGCGCCTACCATGGAGCGACGTCTGCATGAAATTTTATTGCCACGCAAGGCTCGTCTCTTTTGCTCTACATGTTCAGTTCCACTGTTTACAATAACTGTCATGCATAGGAATAAAACATAGTGAGATTATGTAAGGAGTGTATGCAGAAATCCAGAGTGATGGTAGCAACCTGTGGATAGACCCAAAACCAATAATAGCAGGCAGATAATGGCTTCAGTTAAAAAATACAGATAATGGCTTCTTTACTGTTTGTTTCCCACCCAACATGAAACTCATAGTAGACACCGAAGATTAACCAGATAGTAGATAGATACTATTGATAGCGGCCCCGATATGTACCCCACAACCATTTACAAACTCAAGTTTGACCATTAGTTTGGAGCTGACTCGGAGTCTAATCGGTGAACAGGACGATAAAGTAGCATGTAATATTAAGCGATGCATAACGTAAGTAGACATGAAAGAGTGAGACCTCTCTTGCGGACCCGTGTAGTCCTCAAGGTCATCTGCTCGGTTGATGATGGTAGTGCAGTTTTCATGGCTGCCGGCGGTGGGGAAGAAGATCTGAGGCGGCGAAAGACAGTCTGGAGGCCGGATCCCTACTGTGCTGGACCCTTCTGTCATTGGAGCAGCTGAGCTGGGGTGGACGACGACGCAGCAGGAGCGGGACAAACCACGCAAGGTTTTCTTTGACAACTATCTGTAAGAGAAGTAATTCTGTAAGGGCTCGTTTGAATTGGAGGATTCCAACAATGCAGGGATAGGAAATAGACATGAATAGGATAGGAATGCACGTGCAAAACAGAGAATTTAAAAACACAGGATTTCTGCCAATCTGGGTGTTTGATTCACAACAATTGGAAGATCACATGATGCAAAGAAGCATGGCGACATTAAGTCAAACCACAAGAAAATGTATGGTTATAATGCTATTATGCTACTATCTCTTAGTCTTGTGCTTCATGAATAGGAATTTGAAAAGGAGGAGAAGTGAAAATTAAAATTCCTACATTTTTTCTTTCAAGGAGACACTAAAGGAACAAATCCGTGTGCTCAGTGGACAATATATATATATATATATATATATATATATATATATATATATATATAATGTAGAGTAAAAAAGAGATGCAACAAGTGTAGAACCTCTTTGGCGAAGCCATGTCGATCTCAGCGTGATTGGGTTGGCCGGTGAGGATGCTCCAGCTGACTTGGCTGTCGGAGGAGGGGAAGAAGATCTTAGGCGTCTGGAGATGGAGCCCGAGGTACTGCTCCGCTGTGATGGAGGGTTTCATCGTTGGAGCAGCTCCAGTGAGTTGTACGACGCCGAGGCTGAAGCAGGACAAGAGAGACAACGAACAATGTTAACCTAAGTGGAATTCTAATGGCATCTCCAATACATGACGTAAAATACATAACCATAAAGTGCTAGATGTAAAATACATTAGCCGCTCATCTCTGAACTTAACTGTCGAAACTGAACTTAACTGTCAAAACTGAACTTAATTGTCGAAACTGAATTTTGCTGTCAAAACTGATTTTTGCTGTCGAAACTGAACGCACTAGCAAGGTGAGGCTACACGTCGGTCGACTGACTTTTTCATCTCTGGTCAGTCGATTTTGCAGCCGTTGGATACGAAATCAAGGGCCTGCGGTTCATCTTCAACCTCCACCCCCTGAGCCGGCCAAACAGCAGCCCCCCGCCGCCCGTGGCCGGCGGTGCACCGCCCCGTCCGCCCCGAAAACACTCCCCACCGCCGGTCCGCCGCTGCCCCGGCCATCCCTCTAGGCCACCCCGTGCCGAGCTTTTTCTCCGGCGATCCCCACGCCACCGCCCCGCCACCGCCGGCGACCACCGCCCCCATCCTGAACCCTAAGATAGATAGTGGGGTATCTCTCCGGTGAGCCCCCTCCCCGCTGCGGCTGGTTCTTCCTTCACCCCGGCGAGCCCCCCACCACCTGAAAATCGATTGACCCAAAAGTCGATTCAGTCGACTGAAGTGTAGCTAAATCGGAGCAGCATCACAAGCAAGAGCAAGAGCGAGAGCAGCAGCGCGAGCAAGAGTAATAACAAGAGCAGACCAGGCAGGGGACCGAGAGCAAGAGCAGAGCAGCAGCGCTAGCGAGAGCTAAAGCGGCAGCAGGTCCTACCGATGTGGACATCACCGCCGAGGGAGCGACGCCATGGAGGAAGTGGCCGGCGACGCCGCCGTGGATGGAGCCGCGCCGTGTCGGCTCGGGACCGAGCGCCGGCAGCACCGTGCGATCGAATCAAGAATTAAATGCGGCGATTAGTGTACAACCTCTTTGGTGGCGCCGATTAGGCCGCAGCTTCATCCGAGGAAACTGTGATGATGATGCTCTTCCGGTGGTGCAGGTGAAGACGGTGGTGTGGGAATGGAGGTGGCGCGAAAGACGAGGGGAACGTCAGGGCGGCTCCTTGGAGGTGGGGGACGGGGTGGCTGAACCGGCGGGACGATGAGATCGATGACGGATCCTCATCCGGTACGGTGGATGAGGGACGTCGAGGTGTTGTTGTGGACGACATCGTCGGGGAAGAGGCTCCGGCTGGGTGGCGGACGGAGCAGGGTGTGGGGTTTCGTCGCGGGTTTTTGCAGCCTCGGTGTACGAATGGGTGGGCGGATGGGATGGCAATGGGGAACCATGGCTTAGAGACGTTCTTGTCTGAAATGTGGGGTAAGTTACGAAAGTACCCCCACCGATTTGAGGCGGTTCTTTCGGTTCAGGGGTACCACGGGCATTTCGCGTGTCTGGATTTCACAGGAGGTGGGAGTTTTCGCGCGCGTTGTAATTTTGGAATAGCAAGGCGCGGGTTGAGATGGAGGGAGTTGTCGGAGCACAACGAGACAAAGATATATCTTAAATATTTTGGGCTAACAAGGCGCGGGTTGAAATTTCCAGACAAGCCTAACGTGTACTGTCCCAAATCAATGCGCCCTACAAATGTCATTCAAAACTTTGAATTCATGTTATGTTCAATTAAAATATTTCACTATGTGTATAATGCATGCAACCTACTACTCAAATGAACGTTTTAGTGCATTCCAAACATATATACTACCGCTTCAATATGAACTAAATTTGAATTCATTTCTCTATTTGAATAAGATCTACAGTAATGATTGTTGTGAAGTCAAAGCATTTGAATTTGTTTCTCTGTTTTAATAAGATCTACAATCATCATTATTGTCAAGTTAAACCATCGTTTGTGTATTATCTTCACAGCACACCACATGATTAGTCTCGAGTTACATATGAACTATGTGTACTCCTATATGAACTCCAACTAGATTTTTTGAATCCACTTTATTTACATTTCAAATCACATTACATTTCTAGCTCTAGCTAGATCTTCATAATCTAAACCATGTCTCATATGTATAATGTGTTTATCACATTATGTATGATGACCCGCCCCCTACGCCTACAAATATTTAGATGTGAGTTGCAAACACCACACATTACCACAAATTCAAATAAAATGTGAGACTGTTTGATATATAGTATTGTTTAGATTGTTTGATATTTAGTTGTAAGCTGCGAACGCCACACATTATCACAAATTCAAAAAAAATGTGAGATTGTTTGATGTATAGTATGGTTTAGATTGTTCGGCATTTAGCTGTGAGTTGCAAACGCCATGCATTATCACATTATGGTATAACATGTGCACAACACGTGTATCACCGCTATATTCATTCATGCAATGTTTAAAACACTATGATCTCCTATTCAAATATATGAATCCGCTTTCATATCAAATTATGATCTTTGTTAGTCTCTTACACCCACACAATCCTCTAACCTTTGTAGCTACCACTAACTTTTTCTCGTGCATGCACATGCCCTCCTCGCGCTCCCCCTCCCTCGGCATTCTATCCACCTGGCACATTCATTTTTTTCTTTAGGTCGTTCTCCCAGAGTCTCCACAACTCCTTTCTGACACACACCGATCGATAAACCTCTCCACCGGTGCCTGCCTACAACATACAAACACACCTTCAATCTCCTCCTTTATGTGTCCTTGCCTCGTGTCTCTCATACGGTCAGACACACGTGTAAACTCTCGCCCCTCTTTTCATCTCTCTCACAACCGCACACTCCTCCCCCTATCTAGCTAGTAGTTGGGCCTCTCGCACTACCTCCTAGCTCCATTCTCTCTGTCTATCCATCTCACTGGGCCTTATTTGCCTCTAACAAATGGACGTACACCGACCGATCTCTCGCTATACATATAGCTAGCTAGGTCCTTATAACTCGTTTTTACCCACACGTCAATCGATCTACCTCATTAGTTGTGTCTCTCCCTTCCTCCGACAAACAACAATTGATCTACCGATCTAGTTAGGTTTGCTTACCAAACACATGGTTCCCCTTCATCATCCATGGATGCATCCCGACAGATCTATCACGCACAGGCACACACAGAAACACATCCCCACTCTTATTGATAACATTGCAGTTCCACCCTCAGTTTGTCTAGTAGGCCTCTCCCACCATCACCCATCCAGCACTCTACCCCTCTCCCTCCCTCTCCCTCCCTCTCTCCCTCCTCTCTCCCTCTCTCTGTCCCATCATATTTCCCGTCCTTCAGTTATGTATGGATGTCGACCTATCTCCCTCAAGACATAGCTAGGTCTCTCCTTCTCAACACATATACGAGTCATTCTACCTCTATAGTTAGGCCTCTACCTACCCCTCCCACCACCCCCTCCCCCCACACACCGATACATCGAGCGCTCTAGTCATGTCTCCCTGCCACACACAAACTTGACGTGTGCCCTCTAATGTTCCGATAGGCTAGTCGCCCTATATCTTTGACTTGTACACACAAACAATTTCGATGGCTCTCTTCATCGATCTCGCACCCACCCACTTGATCCTCTCTTTGACTCTATTGATAGCTATGACCCCTCCCTCTCTTCTCGTGGATTGCCCGACCCTCTATGTATGATATGGATAGGCCTCCATTTCACACACATTGCATGCAAAATTTTGTTTGAGATGTCATCCACACATATTCCCACAAATAATTCACGAAATCAACCCCCACCCCACCCCACCCCAAAACAAAAAACACTCACGAATGCGGTTTGTATCTCTCACACACACCCCACGTAGGTGGGGGATGTGCACGAAGAGAAGAGGTGCATGCACGGCGCACGTACTCCCGTCTCTTTCCCAACCACACCTGCGCGGGTACATAGTGGAGCTCATTTCTATATGAAAAAGGCAGCCCACGTGGTAATTTGGCATGTGTACTGGTTGTCCACTTGGTGGAGGGAGGATCGTCTACCACGGGTGAACAAACAAATTGTGACTTAACATGTTATGTTAAAAAAGAGGCAAACCATGTGGGGCCTACCTTAGAGGAAAGGCTCTATACACTGGAGTACTTTTGATGTGTCCCGTCAACTCGCAGAACGAGGAGAAGCTTGCTTAGTACGCCGTCTCCCCCGCCCACGAGCGCGGTGGCTCGCAGGATGAGGTGAAGCTTGCTTACCACGCCTTACGCCCGCTCCCTCGCCCACGCGCGCGGTGGCTCGCAGCCTGAGGAGAAAATTTTACTACTCCCTCCGTTTACTCCTCGTCCCTACTACCTTGGGTATAGAGATTATACTATCATATTGTTTGGAATATATATGTCCTTTAGTAGATTTCAATATGAACTACTAGTACATACTCCAAACACTGATGTATATAGACGTATTTTAGAGTGTAGATTCACTCATTTTGCTCCGTATGTAGCACTCTCCCTCGCCCCTCGACCCTCGCCCACGTGGTGGACGTGCAGCAATTCATTCGGTCTCATATAGCCAGAATGATATATACTGCACTACCATTATTGCTCGACTTCCCGAAGAGGCGAAGAGCCAATCGCAAGGTTAATATCTTGGAGATGCCAAGCGCAAGGTTATAGGAGAATGAGTAGTAGGTGCCGCGTCATTTATAAATAAATTTTTTTTCTTCAGTGGCACGCACGCAATATGATAGGTTCATATGGAGAGAAAAGGAAACCGCTCCACTATATACATAGTCAGGACGGGCCAGCCTACACGGTTGCTTGCTGGGGTTGCTCTCTTCACGCTCTCTCGCACAAAATGATTGTGGCCACATCTCTAACATCCCAGCGGATCACGTCCGCTTGGGGAAGGGGTGGATGCTTAGTGTAGATGCGGTGGCCGTCACCGACGGCGAAAAACCACTGTCGGCACGTCCCGATCAGGGGTCCCCGCCGTTCTCTCTCACAAAGCCGGTGAGGTTGCCTTCGTCCCTTGCTCACTACCGTGACGTGGGCAGCTGCCGCCTCCCGCCGCCCTCCTCAAGGTTGAGCTACGTCCCTTAGGTACAACTCCCTTTACAGCCGACTTGCACCACTGCTCCAGCTGCCCACATCACTCCCTGTGGATATTTTTCTACTTCTTTGCCCCGCACATACCTCTACTGGCTTCTACGTACTGTATTTGTGATGAGTTTATGTCTCATCAACTAGTCCCAGTAATCTTATTCTAATCACGCTTGTTCAATTTCTTTGCCACAGGGATGCTCATCTCGATTTTGGTGAAACTGCACAAAATGATCCGATGGTCAAAAGGTTGCAAACTTCATTTATTAGGAAGCCCGGATGTTGCCAGCAAATTGAAGCCTGGTCAGGGTTCACGGTTCAAGGGCTAGGGACTGCATGGATCGTTTTTTCTTTAGCTGCCTCTATTCCAAAATAAGTGTCAACTTTAGTAGTAGTACAACTTTGTACCAAAGTTTGCACAAAGTTGAGAAACTTATTTTGGAACGGAGGGAGTACATGTTTGCTATGATCTGTCAATCATTGAGATGCAATAGCATGCATGTTAGTCTCCTTTGTATTTGATGAAATGTTGCAACGGGCAACCTTGGACGCAAGATACATGTAACAGAAGCTGGAAGCTTCATAGCATTGTACAAATTTATCTCGCTGATAAATTACAGTACGTACTATACTAGTACTTCCTCCGTTCCTAAATATAAGTCTTTGTAGAGATTTCACCATGAACCACATGCGGATCACTGAGCCTACGTGTTTTCACTGCTCTTGCACGCCTCCGCTGTAAGAATGGAGAAAATTATAATCTAGTAGGTATACCTCCTTTCGCCGAAAGCGTGGGACATCCAGCAGTCCTACGACCTTAGTAATAAAGACCAATGAGCCGTCAAATCACATAGACCTAGCAGTAAGTTGGACGGATGAAGCAACCATCACTCTTGCGCCAGTGAGAGGTCGCGTCCGCTCTGCCCGGGCATGAATGCGACACCGATTCTTTGGAGCGGCGCTGACCATTTCGGGCGGGAAGCGTGCGTGGGCGATGGAGGGGCTTTGGGTGGGCCAGGCTGGTCAGGAGCGGCCGTGGCAGCTGTCCGCATGTCCCTACCGGACACGCCCGGAAACGAGAGGATGCACCGACTCTCGCGGCTAAAATCGTGCACTACACAACATCTCTCTATAGGAGTAGGTCGATCTGTCGCTCTCTCTAACACACACATGGTGTTAAACACACACACACACGCACACACACACACGCGCGCACACACACGCACCTTGGTCCCGTTGCACCTTCTAACGTGACTTATTACACCTAGACGGAGGGAGTAGTAAGTATACGAGATACGGTGGCACACTGACTTAAGTCGAATACAAGTGCCCAAAATTTGTGTGCATGTTATAATAAGGATTCAGGAATGTATAAAAGGTTATTTTCCTCTCGTTGAACATAACGGGAGGGTTGTCTAGCTGGTTAGCCTGTTCGCTCATCAAACTTGAGGTCTCGGGTTCGATAACTACACTTGAGCATAATTTGTTCCAGGAGGATTCTTTGACTGGTCAAAATGTTTTCCAGGGTTTGCACGCTTCACACTCTCTCTCCAGTATATATATACATGCTGGAGCCTCAGCGCTTGTAGTTGCTCTCTTCACACTCTCTCGCCCTCTCCCGCTGGAGCCTCAGCGCTTGTAGTTGCTCTCTTCAGACTCTCTCGCCCTCTCTAGATCTAAACAAGACTTCGTTGGCCTCTCTCTCCCCTCACTGCTGCTCAAAGAGCCGACAGGATCCGTCCGCCGGGAAGGGAAAGGAGGCTTAACGCTGTCACCGTCGGCGAGGGACTACCGGCGCAGCTGTTCACTTTCCACCCAGCGGCGGCGCGGGAGGGCCTCCAACCCCTTCTTCTCCGCCGCCGTCCCGTCGCCCGCCAAACCACGCCCCAAGAACCTTAAGGTATAATTTACTTACTCCACATGCATTGCTCTAGCTGCATGTATACCATGAATCTAGGACGCAGTTCAAAGAGGAAAGGACTGGGAAAAGTTGTATATAGCATGAATCTCGTACGTGGTTCAAAGAGGAAATGAAGGGGGAAAGTTGTATAGCACTAATCTAGGACGTGGTTCAAAGAGAAAAGGAATGGGGGAAAGTAGTGGGGAAAGTTGTATCGCATAAATCTAGGATGTGGTTCAAAAAGGAAAGGAAGGGGCGAAAGTACTAGTTCAAAAAGGAAAGGAAGGGACAAGGCTATAGAGTTTGAGCAGGACTAGATTTGTTGCGCTCACATAGGGAAAGGCGTCTGATAACAAAACTAGGACCAACACGGACTGACACGGAGTTTTTTTAGTCCCTACACCAAAATGTCCCTGTAAACAAACACCCTCTAATAATGCCGCTGCAAAATTGATGCAATGCCACAGTTAAAAGCAAATTACATGTTTAACGAATTTTATTGTTAATATAATCTCTATGTTAATATTAATCAATGCCACCGTTTGAGAAATGCTACTGTCTTGCTTTCTTTCCCATTTAGATAAGGTAGATGCTTCTTTTTGTTGGCTTCTGTGTCATCCACCGTTATTTACCACTAATTGTTTCCTTTGCACCTCTGTGTAAACAGGATTATCTGCTTCACCTCGTTGCCATTGTGACCTTTTGTTGCACTGCACAAAACACTTTTGTTTTAAGAGTGTTTTGTGTAGTTCAACCAAAATGTCACACCGACAACGTTGCTTGATTGCTTGATCTTAGTGGAACTGCACAAGAGGAGATCTTACTTCCTATCCGTTAAGGAGAATTTGGTTCAGATCTTCTTCTTGTGAGTTGTTTGAATTCCGCATCATTAGAGGTCAGTACTAGCCTTCTTTCACATGATTCTGCAGTGTGCATTCATATGTTGTGCTACTTGTACGATAATGTTGCTTGATTTTAGTGAACTGCACAAATGGAGACAAGACTTCCAATCTGTATGTGCACCGTAATATCCCATTGAGGTAAGATAAGGATATTTCACAACTGCTGGCCTGTATTTTGCCACTTTCATTAGAAAATTAAGTTTAGTACTATACTTGTGCTCCCTAATTGACATGCCAAATCTTACATTGAAGGTGAAGCTTGTTTGTTGTTGAACCAAGTGATGAAGGGGAAGAACAAGGGGAAGAAAAACAAAAATCAACTCCCGGTGCTGTAATGAAGCACTGGAACTGTGATGGCACAAGTAATGATATAGTTTTGCATCTTAATTTATTGCTATGGCTGGAACAAGCAATTGTTTTGCCACTGATTTTATGCCACTCTTAATGTAATATGTAATTATCTCTACTTGTGCAAACATGGATCTTCTTTGAAGATACCATATATTTTAGTGGAACTGCACAAGAAGATGTTGGGAACATTAAACTAATCAAGGAGTATATAGTAAGCTTGGCCACCACCGTAGATGCTTCATCTATATGCTCTACACAATAAGCCTCCTGACAAAGGTTGATACTCGCCCACTGATTTCATCCATATGATTGAGCTTTGTCATCTCTATTGGTGTTGTGCTACTATTTAGATACTGTCATGAAAAAGTGGTATTGTCCTTGAGAAGTGCTTCATCTGTGCTGTTTTAAATATTTCCTTTCCTTTTTTTCGAGCAAACAGTGATGCTAGAATTTAGTAGTCCCCTTGTCTTTGCACAACAGGATCATCTTCCTCTGAAGAAGAATATGGAGTACGTGAAGTGACTAGTTCCGATTATGCCAGGATGAAGAAGCCCTGTCTATCTTATCATCAGAAGGAGCAGTTGAAGGATGGTTACATTACTCCCACAAGACCAAACTAACTTCAGCTCAGAAGGACTGACAAAATCTCCATTTTTTTGCTGTTGTTCTAGGATTCTTTCTGGTGAGTTCCATTTTTCTAAAAGTGTGCTCTACATGGACCATGTATGTGCCTGTTGAAACTATCAATTCATAGTATAATTTGCTCTATACTAATCACTTTTTTGTATTTGTGCAAACAGAGATGCTCAGCTTGATTTCAATGGGAACTGCACAAAATGTTCATGAATACATCGAATCATTCATTTCCACCACAAGAAAGGAGGTGCCGATAAGTTCAAGGCGTTGCAACATATAAGGGCGAAATCATACAAGCTACGCGCGAATTTGGTTGATTTTGGTGGAACTGCACAAAAAGAACAACTGGTTTATTTAGCACGAGGTGCCATGTCAATGTCCGAACTGATGGCAAACCGTCCCATTCCACAATCGCAGGCATTTGATATTTTGGAATGGGACAACCTTGTCAAATCTTGCTCATTGATTTTAGCAAGACATGCGTTTGATATTTTCAAATGGGACGCCCTTTGCTGTCAGCAGCGTCGATCAATTTTTTCTTTATTCTTTAGTTGTGAAGTAAATATTGCCTCTGACATGTGAGTCGCTAAGATGCATAATCATCGATTGTTTTGAATGTTCTCTATGGATTGTGAGGCCTGTGTGTTTGATTGCAATGTACAAAAACGCTAAAAAGCTGCTCAAACTCTTTGTACTCCTTCTGTTCCTTTTTACTTCGCACATTCTGTAAGTGCATACTTTTTTGTATAAGATTGGTCAAAGTAGAGATACTTTGACTGCAGACAAAACTTGTATGCAGACTAGAAAGGACTGGAGGGAGTACATGTGAAACTGCTGCAAACGAGGTGATCACCCCTGGGAATAATGCTAGTATGTATTGTTTTGCATGTTCATCCAATGCCAGTGATACAGGAATTCGAACTAATCAAAATAAATTCATTCATACACGGTCGGATTTCATATAAACATGCCGGATTTCATTACATTTCAACTATAAAGG
Source organism: Triticum aestivum (assembly GCF_018294505.1). Classification (NCBI taxonomy): domain Eukaryota; kingdom Viridiplantae; phylum Streptophyta; class Magnoliopsida; order Poales; family Poaceae; genus Triticum; species Triticum aestivum. Next base: position 494,713,210 of record NC_057794.1, on the reverse strand, counting down.
GGTGCGCTGGATGTATAATTAATTAACCGACCTAGCTTGTCATAGCGATTAGGGCAACTAGGAGCCCAATGATCAGGATCACCACATGACAAACACCTTTCTTCTTGTCATTCTTCTTCTTGAAGTTCGTGTGTTGCACATCCTTGTTCTTCCCATCAAACTTTGCTTTACCATCAAACTTGCCCTTGTTCTTGAACTTGTGGGGCTGGAAGTTCTTCTGTACCATATTGGCACTAGATCCTCCCTCAATTACTCAAGCATGTGTGTCCTTTGCTCTCGCCTTTTCTTCCACATCAAGAGTGCCAATGAGATCCATGAAGGAGGAAGCTTGGTGACGAAGGAGGTATAATTAATTAACCGAAGCTACCCACCTGTGTCCCACTGAGCCGAACAGAAGCTTCCGTGACTTAATTGCAGGTGCAGGTGCGTAACTGACATGTGGCCTGTTGGGCCCATGTGTCAGTTAGCCAACTGCACCAGCAGTTAAGTAGAAGCAGTGTTATTCTCCAGCAGAACTCCCCGACTCCACGTCACCGCCAAGAAGTTAATGGTCAACCCGCCTAGCTTGGCTTCAATAGGAGGGTAGCAGCGGTGGCCTTACTTGGACCCGAGCGGCGGCGACCTACCGTGTTCTACTCTTCCTCATTTTCTGTGTGGCGCGGCCTCGTTGGTAGCGGGGCGGGGCCTCAGCGGAGCCGGCGATGCCCTCTATCTCATTGCCGGCGGGCGGCGCCTCAGCAGAGCGGTGGAAATCCTCCCCCGCGTTGCCGGCAGGGTGGGGCCTCGGCTGACCCGGCGATGTCCTCTGCCTCGTTATTGGCGGGGCGGGGTCTCGGCGGAGCCGGCGGTGTCCTCTGCCTCGTTGTTGGCGCTGCGGGGCCTTGGTGGAGCAGGGCCTCGTCGACGCCAGCGGAGCGGGGACTCGTCGGAGTCGGCATTGTCCTCTGCCTCGTCCTCGGTCTCGCCAAACAACGCCTCGCCTGCTTCATCGCCCTCTTTGCTAGCCTCTTTGTAGGTGGCCGCAGCCTTCGCCACCCGCATGCTGTACCGCCAGCGCTCGAGGCGACCCTTGCGGGCGGAGCGGTACGAGTCGAGCAGCGCCTCCTGCTCCGCCCGCTCCGCGGCGATCTGCTCCTCTGCCTGCAGGTGCTCCTGGAGGAGATGGTGGTTAGGCGGCGTCGGCCTGCGCCTCCCGGAACTGCTCCTGACGCATCTGCCTCACACTGTCCATATATTGGGCACGGGCCTCGCCGATGGTCATGGTGCAATGCACCAGCGAGGATGGCGCGGACGAGGGGGTTGGCGCCGGATCGTCGACTACCATGTTCTCCATTGGGATGTCGTCGTCCTCCGGCTGCCTGCCGGCCAGCCGGTCGGTAGCAATGGCTGCCATCTCCTTGTGGTCCATCGTCCGCCCGTCCCGAAAAGCGCTGGAGCGCAAGGAAGCCATGGTGGGCAGTAGTGGTGACAGGAGAAAGGGAACGGATGCGGATGACTGCGGCTATGGCCGGCGCAGCAGTTTATATAGCAATGGTGGGCGGGCGGAGGGATGGATGTGTGGCGCTGGAGTAGCCGCCTCGGCAACCGCGTATCATTAATGTGGGCGACAGATGGACGGGCGGACGATACTTGTGTCATTTGAAGGCGGAGCAATCGCCTGCACTGGGAAGCTGGGCGGGCGGAACTGACTGTTTCGGGCGGAAAGCGTGCGCGGGCGAGGAGATGACTTTACTTGGAGAGGATGACAATGGGGACCCACCAGGTCCATAGCCTCACGTATGCAAGTGCCTTCTTATTATATATATATATATATATATATATATAAATATATATATATATATATAAAACTATACTCCCTCCGTCTAGGTGAATAAGTCGTATTAGAAGGTGCATCACGACCTAGGTGCAAGCAGATTGGTGGAAAAGAAGAATATTTCTCTCTTCTAAACACAACATTTAATCACCATCAGTTAAGATGATGCCTTATTAGCTACCCATGCATGCCATCGTAATTCATAGCATGCAAAGCGCTTTTATTTCTTGCCTAATAACCGCATGGACGTGCTGCATGCATTGGTCCTTGCCCGAGCAAAAAAAGGGAGGAAAGGGGTTTCCACGGGAGACAACAAGGCAGAGGTGGAAGCGCTCGCTGGAGTAATTTATTTTGCTTCCCCCTGGTTTCCTGACATCACGGTCCCACACCATTGTCAACCTATGTAGTAGTCAATAAACGAGAGAATTGCACAAGAAGCGGCCGACAGCTGGGACCAAGTAGCTCGACCAGTATTTGTGTTTTTGAGGTGTGAGCACTGCAGAGTTTTTCGATGTTTAACCTAGATATTAATTTTTCTCCTCTGAACAACAATGAAAACATCGCTGCAGGTATTAACTGGGCGGGCTGTGGCCCGTCTAGCCCAGGCCAGATATCCAGCCCAGATATTAAATTTTTCAAGCTGAAAATGGCTAGCCCAGCTATACTTTTTTTTAGGAATACCCAGGCAAGGTCAAGTTGTTATTCTCCGCCCCGCTGGGCTGCAAATCTTTCCTAGGAGGGATGCATTAGGCTTAACAAGAAAATGGGCTTTAAAAATAATAAATGGGATGTAATTATAAAAACTGGGCAGTAACTATAAAAAAATGCACCGAACACATGATTACTTTATAAAATATTATTTTTGGATATTGAAAATTTTAATTTCATTAATTATTGCGAGCGCAATGTTTCGTTGGATTTTTACGTAATATAAATTTATTTAATCTGACTAGAAATTTCAGGATAAAAATATTTCGGATCCCATCAAAATGTGGGAAATTTTTATTGAATTCTGTTTTGAACGGTTGGTTGAAATGGGTTGTACTTTTAACAAACTGTAAATGGGCTGTAGTAAATTCCATTAGAATTCAAAAATGGGCTACACATTCTTACAAATCTCAAATGGGCTATAAGTTCTCTGCCACACACTTCTGGCCTTACTAAGTTGATGCGTTCCCTAAAAAAATAGAGTTGACGCGTATGCAAGGCTTTGTCAACTTATAGTCAACACACGGTTCTAGCAGCAGTGGCCGTTGGATGTCCATCCAATGGATGCCGTGCTTCTTCTTCAATCTCGGATATTCTAGCTTCACCCGCCCAAAAAATGATTCCTTCCCCTGACATCTAGGGCGCACCATTTCGGAAGCTGACCTGTGGGCCTACTAACTTGACGTACCAAGGGTTTTGTCAACTTAGTCAATATAAACGATTCTAGCTGCAGTGACCGTGCGATGTCCATCCAACGGCCGTAGTGCTTCTTCAACCTCTGTTCTTCTTGCTCCAGCCGCCCAAAGCAGCGCCGGTCCTGCCGCCTTCTCCTGCCTCCCGTGGCCGGCTGTGCTGCCACGGAGGCCTCACCGCCCCCTACTATTCCCACCGCTGGCCAGGCCCTGCAGCGACAGCAGCCTCACACCGCAGCCGAGCGAGTGAACCCTCATACTCCTCTCTGCGTGGGCATGCACTACCACGTCTTCACCGGCTCCGTGTCATCCCCTTCCTAGGCCTCGCCGTCGTCCACCGCCCTGGTGCTCTCGGCGCGGCGTGGTCAACGTGGTCAAGGAACAACTTCCATCGGACGTGGACTGTACGTGGAGAGGCTGACAGCTGGGTCCACGGCGGCAGCAAGGAAGTGCCTCCTTATTACGCGGAAAATAATGATTCCTCCACCTGACAGCAGGGACCCACCGGACGGGCCACCGTATTTTGTGAAAAAAAACGTTTCCCCCCTGACTGTTGGGACCCACCAGCTACACCTTCGCACGCAAGGAAGTGCGTCCGGGCAAAAAAAAAACGATTTGCCCCCTGACTGCTGGGACCCACCAACTACATCTTTGCACGCAAGGAAGTGCGTCCGGGCAAAAAAAGAAAACCAAAACAATTCGCCCCCCTGACTGCTG